>NC_036643.1:10002410-10187030 GCF_002806865.2 Cucurbita pepo subsp. pepo
AAGGTTAGTATTTAAACCCATTAAGTTTTAATACTTATGAACATGCTAGTTATTTACAATAATTGATGTTCTAAAAGTGCCTAAGATCCAAATTGCTTCCGCATGTGTTATATTAACACCAACAAGTCAGACTTACGGGATATGTTAGTAAGCTGGCTTGGTGAGTTAATGCGTGTGTGTGAACAGTGTGTGTAATGAAACACTATGTTTAATGACCCGAAATTTTCTACTTAATTTAAGGTCGCTACTGTATACATATCATGAACACTGAATGCAAAAATATTTCATTTAAACTTTTATAAAATGTCTCATTCGTCTTAAAACATAGCCATGGACTTACGTGTTCTGAAAAAACTTTTAAAAACGACACAACAAAAGACAAAATAAAATAAAATAAATAAACGTTTAATTTTAAAACATCATATTCTAGCCTAAGTCTAAGAAAATAATACGACTACCCTATGCATGTGTCACGGTCTGGAGTTACAATGTCGTCATCAGCCATACAGGAATGTATTGCCTTAACCTGAAAGAGAGGTAGCACGTGACTTGAGTATTTTAAAAAATACTCAGTAATGGGCAGCTTAGATGTGTACCATATACTATTGGGGTTAAATGCAAGAACATGTGAATGCAATGACAGGATCTACCCTATCCATTCAACCCTACCCTATAAATAAAGTAGAGCCCAAGAAATAACCATGATACATATAGTATATGAATGAATTTTTTCTCCATAAGGTTAATTACTAAAAAAAATTTAAATACCCATCGTATCTTTAACATTTTTCAAGTAAAGACAAGGTTCCCATGTATGAATGACGGTATAGTTAAAAAACCATAAAATAGTTCACATTTATTCAAAATCTATGGTAAATTTTAAAATAAAATATCACGACATGTATGTAGTTGTAGTCTTAATGTAAACCACATGTCAACATTCTTTAAACTCAAATATGAATGTCAACTTGAATATAGCTCAACTGGTTGAGACACGTATCATTAACCAAAAGATTAGAAATTCAAATTCTTTCACTTTTTTTTTATAAGTTTTCTAAATTAAAAAATGAAACACGTGTAATATTTTTCGATATGAGATCGGACTTTTGAGTTCATAGACATTTCATATTTAACCTAAAATAATTCCTCAATTCTAAACTTGCATTTACATGCCTTTTTCCTTTTTCCAATAGATTTGGTAAATAAAAAGTCAAAGGTTTGACCTTTCCCTAATGCCCCTAAACAAGTCTTTCCCAATTTTTTTTTTTTTTACTAAACTCATTTGAAAAAAAAATAAATTATTTTATTTTAAAATTATGATTTATTTGATTAGGTAAACTAATTAACCAATCTTTGATGATTAATCTTTTAGGTTATTAATTCATGCTTAATATTTTAAATTTTGTATGCTTTCCCATAATAACTATAAAAAAAATCTCAATATAAAAATATTAAAATTTATAAGTAGAATGTAACGTAGCTTAGCTAGTTAAATGATGATCACGTTTGATAATTTTAAGATCGACTATGACGTACCTAAATGCAACTTAGCGAGTGAGAACACAAATATAATCTTGACAAAAAAAAAAAAAAAAAAAAAAAAAAAAAAAAAAAAAAAAAAAAAAAAAAAAAAAAAAAANCTCTACCATCACAAATTAGGGGTGTTCATATGATCCAAGAATCCAATCAAGCCAGACTATCTAACCTAAACCATCAAGGTTCGGTTGGGTTAGGTTGAATTCTTGGAAAATCAAAAACTTGTGCCCTTTCATGATTTGACATTTTTTTTAATCAGGTCAACTCAATCAGTCCAACCAACCTGAAAATAGGGTTACAATTCAACTCAATCATACCCTACTTTTAAGATTATTATGAATTAAGAATATTTGACATTTGTAACCCATGTTAGTGATACATTTTGACTTGTGAATGTTTGATATTTGAGTTTTATGTAATTTTAGTTATTAATAAAACATGTATCGTACATAAATATGACTTTTTAAAATAATTTAAAAAAAAAAAACAGACGATGTAACCCAACTCAACTTGAAAGTAGAGGGTTATGTTGGGTTGTGATCGCGTTGCTCGAGCCACCAATCCAACTAACCTGAAATTTTGGGTTGGGTTGTGGTCGATTTGCTCGAGCCACCAATCCAACTAACCTGACATTTTGGGTTGGTTCAAAAGATTTTTAAATCTAACCCAAATCAACTCGAAAATAAAACATTGGGTTGGGTTGGGTTGTGTTTGCGTTGCTTGAGCCACAAATCCAACTAATCTGAAATTTTGGGTTGGTTCCAAAAGATTTTTAAATCTAACCCAAATCAACTTGATAATAGAGGGTTGGGTTGGGTTGTGGTCACTTTGCTCGAGCCACCAATCCAACTAATCTGAAATTTTGGGTTGGTTCTAAAAGATCTTTAAATCTAACCCAAATCAACTTGATAATAGAGGGTTGGGTTGGGTTGTGGTCACTTTGCTCGAGCCACCAATCTAATTAACCTGACATCTTAGGTTGATTCAAAAGATTTTTAAACCTAACCCAAATCAATTGGAAGATAGAGGGTTGAGTTGGGTTGGGTTGAGTTGTGATCGTGTTGCTCGAGCCACCAATCCAATTAACCTGAAATTTTGGATCGGTTCAAGAAATTTTAAATCTAACCCAAATCAACTCAAACATAGAAGGTTGGGTTGGGTTGTGTTCGCGTTGCTTGAGCCACCAATCCAACTAACCTGAAATTTTAGGTTGGTTCCAAAAGATTTTTAAATCTAACCCAAATCAACTTGATAATAGAGAGTTGGGTTGGGTAGTGGTCATTTTGCTCGAGCCACCAATTCAATTAACGTGACATTTTAGGTTGATTAAAAAAAAATTTAAACCTAACCCAAATCAACTCAAAAATAGAGGGTTGAGTTGGGTGTAGTTGTAATCGTGTTACTCGAGCCACCAATCCAATTAACCTGAAATTTTGGGTCGGTTCAAGAAATTTTAAATCGAACCCAAAACAACTCCAAAATAGAAGGTTGGGTCCGGTTGAGTCCTGATTGCATTCTTCGAGCCACCAATCGAACTAACCTGAAATTTTTCATTAGTTCAAAAGATTTTTAAATGTAACCCAACCCGTGTACTCTCCTAACCCGTTATTTTTGTTTAGTAATATATCCTATATGTCAATTAGACTTTACTTTAATATATTTTGCAACACAATTTTTTTTTTTTTTTTTCATAAATAATTTGATGAAGAAAGAGCTCCGTAGGAAGCTTCCGTTCTCCCAAAAGTCTCACAAATTGGCCCCACTTTCAAGATCGGGCGACTGATACAGTCACCCCCCTCCACACCTACTCCCCAAAAGTAACCCATTTTCACTAAATAATTAAATAAATAAATAAATACCTCAATTTTCTAATAAATATACCCATCATTAAATTAAAAAAAAAATTGAATAAAATTTTAAGCTAATCTTAAAAATACGATTAAGATGCTATAATCGTAATTAAGATATAAAGCTACGACCTTTAAATCGAAATTATAGAATAATTGAATAATCGAGTTGTTCTATTTTTTTTATTACGATAAATATATTAAATAATAAATTATTAATATTTATATAATGTTGGTCATTTAATAAAACCAAGAATGGAATAATACATATATTAATGATGATTTTTAAAAAAAGGGGTTAATTAGAAGAAGAAATTAATAATAATAATTAAGTTAATTAGAGTGAAGAATAATCCCAAATGGAATTATCTTCCACATCAAATCCATCGCACAAATAATCCTCTAAACAAAGCGCCTCCGCCGCCATCTGCATCCACATCGTCGGAGAATCCAACGGCGACTCATTAATGGCCTGAATTTGGCTCGGAGACAGCCCGATTCGAACCGGCGCCGGTGGGTGTTGAGCAGCAGGCGGCGGCTTGGTGTTAGCGAGGCGCAATGCAGCCATGTGGGCAGCGGCTTGAATGTCGTCGGGAGAGGAGGTGGCGGGGCGGGGGAAGGAGTCGATGAGGTTGGGGAAGTTGAGACGGGCGTTGGGGCCGCGGAGGTGGAGAGCGGCGACGTCGTAGGCGGCGGCGGCCATTTGGGGAAGGTGGTAGCTGCCGAGCCAGATGCGGGTTTTTTTGCCGGGTTGGCGGATTTCGGAGACCCATTTGCCCCATTTGCGTTTACGGACGCCGGTGTAAGTGGGTTCGGCCATGGAGGTAAGTGAGTGAAGGGGTTTGTGGAGGATGGTTAAATAGGGGAAGGGAGTGAGGGTTCGAGGTAGGTGCCGGTGGTGCTGCTATTTGAAGTGGGAAGAGGCTGGCAAGTCTGTTATTTTCCTTGCTATTTCCATTTGGGTTTGGTTGCATGGGTCAAACAATGACACGTAGATTATTATTAGTACACTTCTTTTTTCATTGGTTAGTTTTATGTTTTTCTAAGAAAAAATATGTGTTGGGTATACCCGGGTTGAGTTTGGTTAGACCAACACAAAATTTCGGGTTAGTGACATGAGTAACTGGAATACGGTTAACCCAACTCAGCCTCGTTGGGTTGTTATTTATTTTTTTTTTTTATATGTTGTGAGATCTCACGTCGGTTGGAGAGGTGAATGAAACATCTGTTATAAGGGCGTAGAATATTATCTCTAGGGTTTTTTAAAACTTTGAGGGGAAGTTCAAAATGGAAAGCTGAGAGAGGACAATATTTGTTAGTAGTGGACTTGGGCTGTTACAAATGGTATTAGAGTTGGATGTTGGGTGATGTGGCAGCGAGGAGGCTGAGTTTCGAAGGGGGTGGGCACGAGATGGTGTGCTAGCAAGGTTGCTGGGCCTCGAAGGGGATGAATTGGAGGGCCCACATCGATTAGAGAATGAAATGAGTGTTAGGGAGGACGTTGGGCCCTAAAGAGGGGTGGATTGTGAGATCCCACATCGGTTGGGGAAGGGACCCCACATCGATTAGAGAATGGAACGAGTGTTAGGGAGGACGTTGGGCCCTAAAGAGTGGTGGATTGTGAGATCTCACATTGGTTGGGGAGGAGGCCCCACGTCGATTTGAGAATGGAATGAGTGTCAGCAAGGACGCTGGGCCCTGAAAGGGGGTGGATTGTGAGATCTCACATCGATTAGGGAGAAGAACGAAACATCCTTTATAAGGACGTGGAAACATCTATCTAGCAAACGCGTTTTAGAAACCTTAAGGGGGAAGCCCGAGAGGGAAAGCCCAAAGAGGACAATATATGCTAGCGGTGGATTTGGGCTGTTATTCACAAGTCACAACACACCACTAACATCGATTATAAATATCAAATGTTCTTAATCTTCATACTAATATGAAAAAGTAGAATACAATTGGATGGGTTGTAACTCTATTTTCACGTTGGTCGGGTTGATCAAGTCGACCCTATCAAAATTAAATTCAACCTACGAACCAAACTAGATTTCCAATTTTTCAAAGATTCAACTCAATCCAAACCGAAAAAAAATTAACCAACTCAATCCTTATCGTTCAAACTTGATATTTTTAATTTTCTTATAAATATTACGAAAAAAAATTACGCATCAACTATCACATCAATTCTACGTTATTGTCCACTTTGGGTATAAGCACTCTGACTACAAATATACGAAGGTTTGTGAGGCTCGTAAAGCTCGAACCCCTAGCTCACTTGTTGCCTTTTATAACATAAATATTGACGTCTTCAATACTCGAGACGACAAAACGTGCATCTCAAACATTAATATTTTCTCAACTATTTTTGGAACCATATCATAATCTTTTAAAACATGTTATTATTAAAGTCAGCTAAAAATAAAAACAATGTCATTATCCAAAATTATTGTGTTTTTTTATTTATTATTTGTTAAAGCTATTTATTGTATTTATTTATTTGGCTAAGAAAGGTACTGTTGTTGATGTCACAATAGCATTATTAGGTGAGCATGAAAGAAGGACTACGTACAAAGTATCTCATTCAAGATAGACAGACAAAAATGGGATAAAATTTCAGTACTCAAAACTGGATTCCACTTTTCCAGATTCCCTCAACTTTTTTTCATTATTTAATGTAACGACCCTACCGTTCTTTTAAGTACAAAATCGACTTTATGACGTTTCAAATTGATTTAAGCTAAATTTTTAAGAAAACGCTTCGTATATTTGATATGAAACGTTTCGATGAGAGTCTACGAGTAGGTGATTACTAAGTACTTTTGGATGGAGTGTAGGTTAGACCACTGTTGACGGTGGGAGCGTGCAACTACAGAAAGGCCTTAGATCGAGTCGTTTTGCTTAAACTTGTGTTGTTTTTGACTCGGTAGATACTATTTGGACTCTTAAACACTTTTATGTCATATTTGTTGTTGTCTTTGAATTTTAGATTTTTTGCGTCATCTGCTTTATAAATTGGAAGAAAAAATTTAGGGTTCTTTTTAAGTACAAAATCGAGGTTATGACGTTTCAAATTGATTTAAGTTAAATTTTTAAGAAAACGCTTCGTATATTTGATATGAGACGTTTCGATGAGAGTCTACGAGTAGGTGATTATTGAGTACTTTTGGATGGAGTGTAGGTTAGACCACTGTTGACGTGGGAGCGTGTAGCTACAAAAAGGACTTAGATCGAGTCGTTTTGCTTAAACTTGTGTTGTTTTTTACTCGATAGATATTATTTTATACTCTTAAACACTTTTATGTCATATTTGCCGTTGTCCTTAAATTTTAAATTTTTGCATCTTCGGCTTTATAAATTGGAAGAAAAAATTTAGGGTTTTTTTTTTAATTTTTTTTTTTTGAATCTTTAAGAAAACGCTTCGTATAGTTAATATGAGAAGTTTCGATGAGAGTCTACGAGTAAGTGATTATTGAGTACTTTTGGATGGAGGGTAGGTAGACCACGGTTGACGGTGGGAGCGTGCGGCTGCAGAAGGGCCTTAGATCGAGTAGGTAGACCACTGTCGAGTCTTTTATTAATTTGAAATCATTTAAATGTTGTTTTGCTTAAACTTGGGTTGTTTTTGACTCCGTAGATACTATTTTGTACTCTTAAACACTTGTATGTCATATCTGTGGTTGTCTTTTAACTTTTCAATTTTTTTTGCGTCATTGGCTTTATAAATTAGAAGAAAAAATTTAGGGCTTTTTATTATTGAGTCCACGTGGCAATTTGCGATTTGAAGACTCTGAGCAACTGTCAAGGTCATACTTTTTCAACCGTGCGATGTCGTGATCTTGACATGCACATGGCCAGTCTTAAGGGAAACTCAAACCCCATATATATATTTTTCGTCTGGCTTTGTGTTTTTCGGACCGTCAAACAAGTTTGTTCAGCCACCCATATTATTCGTGCGTGCATGTTCCATTGTTGCTACACAACATGTCGCATCTCAATGTCATCTCGGTTCCCAACAACACGACTCATGCATCATGATGTCGATTTCTCAGTACACATTGACCATCTTGGCTTGCTCAAATTATTAGAATTAATTGTAAGAACATTATTGTAACGCTTGAGGCCCACCACTACTCCTCAACCAATGTGAGACATCACAATCCACCCCCCTTTAGGGTCTCGCGTCCTCGCTGACACTCATTCCTTTCAACCAAATCCACCCCCTTCAGGGCCCAGCGTCCTTATTGACACATGACCTCGTGTCTACCCCCTTCGGAGAACAGTCTCCTCGCTGGCACATCACTCAATGTCTGACTCTGATACCATTTGTAACGCCCGTTGGCCCACCGCTAGTAGATATTGTCCTCTTTGGCCTTTCCCTTACGGGCTTCCCCTCAAGCCTACTAGGAAAAAGTTTCCACACCCTTATGTGTTTCATTCTTCTCCGATATCACAATTATATAAGAACTTTTAATCCATCACATAAACTAAACACAATTATTTTATTTCTAAATATTTTATTTATAGATAATTTGTTTTCCGACATCTTATTATTATTATTATTATTATTTGCGTTTGGTCTCCTCTTTATATTCGTCATATCAGATTGTTTTTTGCCACTGTATTTAAAAAAAAATATATAAAATAATAATAAATTTAATTTAATTATTAAAAAATTATGAAAATCCCATTGAATTCAGAGAAACAGCTTCTTTAAATCAATAATTGCAAAACGACAAAAAGCTCATTTATTTTCATTTAAGCTCTTTAATTAATTAATTAATTAATTATCTTAAAATTTGCGAAAAGACATTGACATAGAAAGACAGACAGGCTTACTTACTGCCAGCTGTTTGTGGAATTTTCCAACCTCCCCTTAGTCCATTCTCCTCCATTTTCCACGTGTTTAATTATTATTTTATTTTATTTTATTTTTTTCGATTTAAATAATTAAATTATGCAAGACTACCCAAACCAACCAATGAATTCATTTGATTTGATTTCCGATGATTCTAAATATATATAAAAAAATAATTTGTAATTTTTGTTCTAATAAGACGTTTTATGTGTTCAAATATATTCGAAGTCAATATTTATAATAAAATTATGAATGTGAACGGGTAGGTTTTTCTTTTTATGTATTCTCATATTCAGGTCACTAAAATTAAATATTATAACGACCCATCTTCTGGATTTGAAATCTAGATTTGGATCCTGACATTCTCGTTCATCTTCTAAGACATGGTCATGTTACTTACTCTATTTACTCCTTACTTCTAAGAGTAAAAACTATCTTCACAGACCTTCACGAGTCTTTGTAGCATGCTTTGTCCTCGCTCACATAAAAAATTCTTAGGAAGTAGCCCTCACGAGTCATTTTAGCATTTTTTTTTTCGAACGAGTGCTAGCGAGGATGTTGGGCCTAGAATGGGGGTGGACTGTGAGATCTCAAATCGGTTTGGGAGGAGAACGAAACATTTTTTTATAAGGGTGTGAAAACTCTCTCCAGCACACGCGTTTTAGAAACCTTAAGGGGAAGCTCGAAAAGAAAAGCCTAAAGAGAACAATATCTGCTATCGGTGAGCTTGGGCTGTTACACTCACAAAGAAAACTCCTAGGATTGCTATGAAAACTCCAAAGAGAACGATATCTACTATGAAAAAAATGTATCTTGTTGGTATAAGTTGTAACTTTCAATTGTTTTAAGCTGATGTTATCCATTCTATCCTCGTGATTCCTCCCGTTTAAATGTGGTCTCGATTGATTCATCTACCCCTCGTTTACTCGAGGTGTCACAGACTTTATCATGTTTTTTTTTTTGCGGGTGTTCTATCTTTTAATAACGGACTAATTTTGGGAAAATTAAGTGTTCGTATTGTGAATTTCGGAGAATTATAGTAATCTAAACTCAATCGGTCAATCTAATGTCGAAAAACATAATCATTAACCATAGATTTGTAAGGAATATTAAAATAGTCATGAACATATATGAACCAATTAATCAAAGGTCGACACTTTGAGTCATAAGAAGTGGACACGTGGCATGATGATTAAGGTAACATGAGCCACTCATTTGTTTTGTTTTTAGTAAACAAAAGATGATAACTTTATGGCATTGGAATGTCATGGGTCAAAGTTCACATTAGAAAATAAAATAAGTGAGAAAAAAGAGAATGAAAAAAAAAAAGTTTATTGGGAGTATAAAACTAAATTTCCGACATGATTTTGCTTCAAATTATAATAAAGAGGATTGAATAGTCATTAAACTTTCCCGATCAGGTGAATAAGCTCTCTACCTCCCTCGACTAAGTGTTATAAGCTCTCTTACCCACGTGTATTCAATGTGATTGATACTCAAATTGTACTATAAAGAAGTCAAGTAGACATCAAATCTCCCCCGGTCAGGTGTGGTAAGGTCTCTTACCCACATATTTTCAATGCAATTGATATTCAAATTGTACTATAACGAGGACCAAATAGTTATCAGACCTCCCCCGACCAAGTGTTGTAAGCTCTATTGCTTACGTATTTTCAATGCAATTGATATGCAAATTGTACTATAAGAAAGGTCAAGTAGTCATCAAACCTCCCCCGACCAAGTGTTGTATGCTCTCTTACCCACAGTTTTCAATATAATTGATATTCAAATTGTATTATAAAGAAAATCAAGTAGTTATCAAACCTCCCCCGACCAAGTGTTGTAAGCTCTCTTACCCACATATTTTCAACGCAATTGATATTCCAATTGTACTATAAGGAAGATCAAGTAGTCATCAAACCTCCCCCGAACCCAGTGTTCTAAGCTCTCTTACCCACATATTTCCAATGCAATTGAGATTCAAATTGTACTATAAGGAAGACCAAGTAGTCATCAAACCTCCCCCGAACCCAGTGTTGTAAGCTCTCTTACCCACATATTTTCAACGCAATTGATATTCAAATTGTACTATAAGGAGGACAAAGTAGTCATCAAACCTCCTCCGAACCCAGTGTTCTAAGCTCTCTTACCCACATATTTTCAACGCAATTGAGATTCAAATTGTACTATAAGGAGGACCAAGTATTCATCGAACATCCCCCGAACTCAGTGTTCTAAGCTCTCTTACCCACATGTTTTCAACGCAATTGATATACGCTTTCTTTAAAACCATTTTTTCGTTAACATGACTAAAAGCTAAAGACTATGTCGAGATTGTCAGCAAAAACTAATTTCCGAACCGCTGACTCGTACAAATTTGGAGTCCAAACTTGAGGTTGATTGGTCAAAGTAAAAGATTGGGAGTGGGTAGTGAGTGAGTGAAACAGCTGGAGCAAGCTAGGCAGCTAAAATGAGAAAAGGAGAATTTCGCTTTGTTTTTTTATTTTTTTATTTAATTGATTGCGACACCCAACAACCGTAAAAAAAAAAAAAAAAAAAAAATTAAAATAAATGCACCGGCAGGGTGTTCCTTATCCCGCCTCGTACGTCCGCATGTACGGTTTCCGCGTCCACCGGCTCTTCCGGTTGACCGTACACGTGGGAAAATCTTTCATTGCGCCCACCAAAACCTCTCGTGTGCACTGTCTATTTAATACACGTACTTCAACCAACCATCTCTCATCTCATTTTAAAATAAATAAAAAAACACATCGTACTATTTTTATGTTTTTTTATATATAATTAATGTGCAAATTTTGATTTATTTTAAGGTTTCCACGTTATTTCAAGTATAGAGACACAGGCGTCTCGGGTTGAGTCGTGTTTCCTTCCATTGTATTTGGAGAAGAAGACGATGAAGTGATCGCTTCAATTGAACCGACCATGCCAGCTCAATGTCAGACATTCCTTCAATCATTCTCAATTTTAACTCCCTTTTAGATCGGTTGTCATAAACAAATTTATGGTTCTAGAAACTAGACACTCTAAGGAGTTTGTCAAAGAAAATTTGGAGTGATTTGAGTATCGGAAGGTCAAGAATAGAGGTCTCAAACATCAAGGACAAGGTAAGTAGTTAATCTGTATTTTTCTTAAGAGACACAGGCGTCTCTCGCGAGTCGTGTTTCCTTCCCTTGTATTTGGAGAAGAAGACGATGATGTGATCGCTTCAGTTAAACCGACCATGCCAGCTCAATTTCAGACATTCCTTCGATCATTCTCAATTTTAACTCCCTTTTAGATCGGTTGTCATAAATAAATTGAGGGTTCTAGAAACTAGACATTCTAAGGAGTTTGTCAAAGAAAATTTGGAGTGATTTGAGTATCGGAAGGTCAAGAATAGAGGTCTCAAACATCAACGATGAGGTAAGTCGCCAATCTGTATTTTTCTTAAGAAATACTTGTAAGAATCGCTTGGAACTCAAAGGATATGGAATAAATAAGCAAAAAACCGTGAGTTAAGGTCTAACTTGAGCATTTCGTTGAAGAAATCATGTTAAAATAACCTACTAAACGAACTCTACTACCCATGCAACTTCAATACTAGGCATACTATGATATTTTAAGGTAATATGAAATTTGGTGGTCATTCGATAAGGATAAATAGCTAAACAAAGTAATGATGCAAAATGATGATAATACCTCTACGGTAAACCACCTAGCTGACCTAGTAATCCAATAAGCCTCCTTAGCTTCCAATTATGACCAAGACGCCTTTTAAAATCATGAGACCGGCGACGATATGTTATGGGCCAAAGTAAACAATATCGGCTAGTGATGAGTTTGAGTTGTTATAAAAAAAGCAGCCATCTTTTTTTTTTTTTTTTTTTTTTTTTTTTTTTTTTTTTTTTNCGTGAAGCCGACAACGATACGCGATGGGTTAAAGTGGACAATATTTGCTAGCAGTGGCCTTACCTTGAGATAGATGACAATAAGCAACGGGCTAAAGCGGACAATATCTGCTAGCAATGGGCTCACTCGGACGAATATACTCGGACACAAGACGTGTTTTAAAATCGAGAGGCTGCGTAACAAGCCAAAGTGGACAATATATGCTAGCAATGGGTTTAAGTTATTACCAAAAAAGTAGTCAAGATGGCTGAGTTGGTCTAAGGCGCTAGTTTCAGGTATTGGTCCGAAAGGGCATGGGTTCAAATCCCATTCTTGATAATTATTTATTTATTTATTGTCAAATCGTCTCCCGATAAGTAACTATGTTGACTGTCGGCTTATACATAGCGAATGAGTCCATGATAGCGAAGAATTTTTGTGTTGTTGAATATCTACTAGTGATGAGTTTGAGTTGTTACAAAAAAAAGCAGTCAAGATGGCCGAGTTGGTCTAAGGTGCCAGTTTCAGGTACTGGTCCAAAAGGGCATGGGTTCAAATCCCATTCTTGACAAAAAAAAAAAAAAAAAAAAAAAAAAAAAAAAAAAAAAAAAAAAAANGTGGACAATATAGGATTCATGTCAAGAGATGACAGATGACAACAAGTAACTATGTTTATACAATATATGCTTATGTATGAGCTATTTTTTGATATAATTATGTAAAAAATTATCGTCTTTTTATACCATCGAGTCAACTCCAATTACGATTCGTGCTTCTGGCAAGCTCGGAAATCGAGTCGTGACAACAACATAAAACTACAACATCCTACACAAGTTTCAAAATAGATAAAAGTAAGTACAATAAAAACCGACTCAAGTTTAAATAGGATCCATAGAGTCTCCAGCTCGACTACACTATCGTCTCGATCACACTACACCATGTCTATCTAGAAAGAAAATAAAGTAATTGTAATGAGTAAATTATTTATAGGTTTCATCATTGATTCGATTCTCGGTCCATCCATTATCTTGGATCCTAGGTTCATATATTAGGGTCTCTCTATCATATAAAGGTATTTTAGCGAACCTCAAATTTTATTTGTTGGCTCTATTTATGCTTATTACAAATTTAAGAAACGTATGTAAAACTCGCTTTCGGTCAAATAGGACTTAGTCTACTAGGTGCTTGGTGTCACGGTCATGCCTGTCCAGGGCCTGTTGCCCATGGCCGCATGCCCATGACAAGCCAAACCCTTGTCATGTCTTTTCATTCTAGTGTTTTTCCCTTTGTAATTCTAGAGCGTATGACACCTCAAGAAAATCATGTCTAGGCCTGCCAGAACTAAAATGGCCCAGAATGTACTATAGGGGGATATGACTAGTCGTCAACTTCTCCCTACCCAAGGTTATATATGCTAAGCCGTTGTTATCTTTCTCTTGCTTGCTTATATAACGTCTCTTTCTAAAATCTCTCTTTCAAAAATCTCGCTCTCTCCTCGTTTTCTAAAACCTTCTTTTAAAACCGAGGCTAGAGGCTCGACCGTACGTCGCTTGGCCGTAGGCGACGCAAGAACAAATTGGCTTAACTCACTTGTCGCTGGAAAGTGAGTGCCGCACAATCGCTAGTCCGCTGCCTTCGAAAGTGCGATTGTGTCAAGTGGTATCAGAGCTTTGTTAGCTCCGTAACGTCATACAGACCGAAATCATGTCGACGACAAAGTCGACACCCAAAGCACAAGCCGATCGGCTTACGCTAATAGAGGAGGAAATGCTGTTCCTCAAAGAAGTCCCTGACACCCTCCGTTTCTTGGAAACACGGGTGACCGAACTGAGTGAGAAAGTCGTCCAAGTCGACGCAATGGGCAACCGCCTAGATGGGTTGCCAATCGCAGAACTGCTGTTTCGAGTGACCTCGCTCGAAGAAAGAGTTGCTCCTACGAGCAGCCCAAAACCGTCTGATAGTCCGGATAGCTCTGTCGCACACAAAGAGGGACGTGGCGAAGAGTTCGACATACTACAAAACACAATGATGAGTTTGTTCAATGGATTGGCTGATGAATTCAGATCAACAGTCGACGACCTCCAAGAAAGGATGTCCGCCATGAGCACTCGAATTGAAGTTACCATGAAAGCCGTGGAAGGTGTCACGGCTGGACAAACTAGTACAGGATCCAACAAACTAAGGTTCCCAGACCCTAGAGCCTTCAAAGGGAATCGGGACGCCAAAGAGTTGGAGAACTTCATCTTCGACGTCGAACAGTACTTCAAAGCCACAACGGCTTGTACTGACGACAAGAAGGTGACTGTAGCTGCGATGTATCTCGTAGACGACGCCAAACTGTGGTGGCGTACGAAGGTGCAAGACATCGAGGATGGATTGTGCACCATTGACTCATGGGAGGACCTCAAGAGAGAGTTGAGGGAACAATTCCTCCCCGAAAACGCAGGACACATAGCAATGGAGAAAATAGTAGCCCTGAAACACACTGGAAACATACGGGACTACGTCAGACAATTCTCAACCCTGATGCTGGATATCAGGGGTACAGCAGAGAAGGACAAGGTGTTCTTCTTTATAAATGGTCTACAACCGTGGGCCAAAACAAAGATACATGAGAACAGGGTCCAAACCCTAGCTGCCGCAATGGCCTGCGCCGAGAGACTCGTGGACTGTGGGAACGAAGCAGGATCCCAAAGAAGAGCGACGCCAGCCCCAAACAATGGGGGCAAACCATACCGACCACCAGGCCATCGAAATGGAAGCCCCAACAGATCGAATGGATGGACAGATAGACCTCCTCAGAACAATCAAGCGGGGACATCTCGAGGGCCTTACCACCAAAAGAACCACCCGACGACGCCTTTGCAATGCATGCTATGTAAAGGCCCCCACAAGGTATCCTACTGTCCTCATCGGGCCTCTCTCACTGCACTCCAAGTGTCCATCCAAGAGAGCAATGAGGCAAGGGTCGAGACTTTGCTAGACAAGAAAGAAGATCACGACAACCCCCGAATGGGCGCACTCAAATTCTTGTCAGCCCTCCAACGGAAAGTCGAACCGAAGGAGATAATAGAGAAAGGGCTTATGTTCGTAGATGCCACCATAAACTCTCGACTGAGCAAGAGCACTCTGATAGACTCTGGAGCAACCCACAACTTCATTGCTGATCAAGAAGCCAGAAGATTGGGACTCACCATAGGAAAAGACCCGGGGAAAATGAAAGCTGTCAACTCCGAGGCCTTGCCTATTGTGGGAGTTTCCAAAGGAGTCCCCTTCAAAATAGGGGATTGGACTGGAGAGCTAGACCTTGTCGTGGTTCGCATGGACGACTTCGATGTGGTACTTGGGATGGAGTTCCTCCTAGAACACAAAGTCATCCCAATGCCATTGGCAAAATGCTTGGTGATCACCGACCGTAACCCCACAGTAATACCTGCAAGCATCAAGCAACCAGGTAATCTTCGGATGATCTCGGCCATACAGCTGAAAAGGGGACTCGCACGAGAGGAACCTACCTTCATGGCCATACCACTGATAGAAGAGGCAACCACCGAAGAGACTGTCCCAGAGGAAATCAAGGATGTATTAGACAGCTATACCGACATAATGCCAGAGAGTCTACCACAAACACTACCACCTCGTCGAGGCATTGACCACGAAATCGAACTCCTCCCCGGGGTTAAGCCGCCCGCAAAGAATGCATACCGGATGGCTCCACCCGAGCTAGCCGAATTGAGGAAACAACTAGACGAGTTGCTGAAGGCGGGATTCATTCGCCCGGCAAAGGCCCCTTATGGAGCCCCCGTACTATTCCAGAAGAAGAAGGATGGGACGTTGCGTCTGTGCATAGACTATAGAGCCTTAAACAAGGTGACAGTACGCAACAAATATCCTCTGCCGATAATATCTGACTTGTTCGACCAACTTCACGGGGCCAAGTACTTCACGAAATTGGACTTACGATCGGGATATTATCAAGTACGTATTGCCGAAGGGGACGAACCCAAGACGACGTGCGTAACAAGATATGGGGCCTTCGAATTCCTAGTAATGCCCTTTGGCTTGACAAACGCCCCAGCTACGTTCTGCACGTTGATGAACCAGGTTTTCTACGAATACCTGGATCAGTTCGTCATAGTATACCTCGACGACATTGTTGTTTACAGCACAACCCTCGAGGAACACAAAGTGCACTTGAAGTTAGTGTTTGACAAGCTCCGGCAGAACCAGCTGTATGTGAAGAAGGAGAAATGTGCATTCGCACAAACATGCATCCACTTCCTTGGACATGTCGTCAGATGTGGACAAATCAGTATGGATAGCGACAAGATAAAAGCTATCCAAGAATGGAAGGTTCCTACTTCCGTATCTGAGTTGAGGTCCTTCTTAGGACTAGCCAACTACTATAGGCGGTTCGTCGAAGGGTTTTCACGACGAGCCGCCCCATTGACAGAGCTGTTGAAGAAAGACCACCCTTGGTCGTGGTCGAATGATTGTCAAATGGCCTTTGAAAATCTGAAAACAACCATGACGAGGGGTCCTGTCCTCGGGTTGGTTGACGTCACAAAGCCATTTGAAGTGGAAACCGATGCTTCCGACTTTGCTCTCGGTGGGGTCCTTATTCAAGAAGGCCACCCCATCGCTTACGAAAGTCGAAAGCTCAACGATGCCGAACGAAGATACACTGTCTCCGAGAAAGAAATGCTGGCTGTAGTCCATTGCCTTCGAGTCTGGAGACAGTACCTCTTAGGATCGCAGTTCGTAGTGAAGACGGATAACAGCGCCACTTGCCACTTCTTTGATCAACCAAAATTAACAGCAAAACAAGCCCGGTGGCAGGAGTCGTTGGCTGAATTCGACTTCAAGTTCGAACACAAAGCGGGAAAGAGTAATCAAGCAGCCGACGCGCTGAGTCGGAAGGGCGAACATGCGGCCCTGTGCATGTTAGCCCATATTCATTCAAGTAAGATCGATGGATCGATGCGCGACATCATCAAGGAACATTTACACAAAGACCCATCGGCCAAAGCCGTTGTCGAACTAGCTAAGGCTGGAAAGACACGGCAGTTTTGGGTTGAGGGGGACCTCCTGATAACCAAAGGAAACAGATTGTACGTCCCAAGAACGGGAGAACTGAGGAAGAAACTCATTCAAGAATGTCACGACACCTTATGGGCCGGACACCCGGGATGGCAAAGAACATACGCCCTAATAAAGAAGGGGTACTTCTGGCCAAACATGCGAGACGACATCATGCAATACACCAAGACGTGCCTCATCTGCCAACAGGATAAGGTCGAGAAAGCCAAAGTCTCTGGACTCTTGGAACCTCTACCTGTGCCAACACGACCCTGGGAAAGTGTATCTCTGGACTTCATAACACACCTCCCAAAAGTCGGGGAATATGACGCCATCTTGGTTATTGTGGACCGGTTCTCAAAATATGCGACGTTCATCCCCACTCCCAAATTATGTTCGGCGGAACTCACAGCCCAACTGTTTTTCAAACACGTTGTAAAGTTATGGGGCATTCCGTCGAGCATCATCAGTGACAGGGATGGCAGATTTATTGGGACATTCTGGACTGAGTTATTCGCTTTCTTGGGAACAACCTTGAACATCTCCTCGAGTTATCACCCTCAAACCGATGGACAGACAGAACGGTTCAACTGCTTGCTCGAAGAATACTTACGTCACTTCGTCGACGCTCGCCAAAAGAACTGGATACAATTGTTAGATGTCGCCCAATTTTGCTTCAATTGTCAAACAAGCTCGTCTACGGGGAAGAGTCCCTTTGAAATTGTAAGTGGACGACAACCGGCCTTACCCCATATTATTGATCATCCTTATGCAGGAAAAAACCCTCAAGCTCACAACTTTACAAGAGAATGGAAGCAGACGACAGATATAGCCCGAGCATATTTAGAGAAGGCTTCCAAGCATATGAAGAAATGGGCGGACAAGAAGCGTCGCCCCCTTCATTTCCGTGCAGGAGATCAAGTCCTTATCAAGCTGAGACCAGAACAGATCAGATTTCGTAGCCGAAAGGACCAGAGATTAGTTCGTAAATACGAAGGCCCGGTTGAAGTTCTTAAAAAGATTGGGGCTACCTCCTACCGAGTTGCACTCCCCGCATGGATGAAAATTCACCCCGTCATTCATGTGAGCAACTTGAAGCCCTATCACCCTGATCCAGACGACGACCATCGAAATACAACCACAAGACCGAGCATCGATCTGAAACAAAAAGAAACAAAGGAAGTGGAAGAGATCCTAGCCGACAGGGTTAGGAAGATAGGAAGACCTGTACGGACGATTCGTGAATTCCTTGTCAAATGGAAGAATCTCCCTACAGAGGAAACAAGCTGGGAACGCGCCGAAGATCTGAACTCCGCCGCCACCCACATCGCAAGGTATGAAAGTAGTCGGTTGACGGGGACGTCAACCAATTAGGTGGGGGAGGGTGTCACGGTCATGCCTGTCCAGGGCCTGTTGCCCATGGCCGCATGCCCATGACAAGCCAAACCCTTGTCATGTCTTTTCATTCTAGTGTTTTTCCCTTTGTAATTCTAGAGCGTATGACACCTCAAGAAAATCATGTCTAGGCCTGCCAGAACTAAAATGGCCCAGAATGTACTATAGGGGGATATGACTAGTCGTCAACTTCTCCCTACCCAAGGTTATATATGCTAAGCCGTTGTTATCTTTCTCTTGCTTGCTTATATAACGTCTCTTTCTAAAATCTCTCTTTCAAAAATCTCGCTCTCTCCTCGTTTTCTAAAACCTTCTTTTAAAACCGAGGCTAGAGGCTCGACCGTACGTCGCTTGGCCGTAGGCGACGCAAGAACAAATTGGCTTAACTCACTTGTCGCTGGAAAGTGAGTGCCGCACAATCGCTAGTCCGCTGCCTTCGAAAGTGCGATTGTGTCACTTGGCGGCCTGAAATAGCACATAGTTCGGCGATCAGAAATACTCATCGTTCCTAACTTAGCACAAAGAATACTCATACACATCTCATATCATAACAAACTCATAAGCATAAACTAGAGTTATACGTCATACATACTAATCATGAATTTTCAACATGTACACGTCTTATGCATGTATTCACGATTATCGTTATTTAATTCATGCCACTCACATTCATTCAACATTTTAGCTCTTAATCACATGGGCAACATGCTTTACTTGCATATAACAAGTTAAAACTTGCTTAGGAATTTCGATAAGCTACATGCATGAATCATCGTTCCCTTTGCTTTTGTAATTTGCTACCAATATGGTAATTTTATCGCAATTTCTTCTAATTGAACGTATATTTAATAATTTTCAAGATTAATATAGGCGAATATTGATAAAACATGTGAAAAGAAGTCAAATGGGACAAACCAGGATTCATTACAAGATCAGTCCACACGCTCCCCAATTATCCTATTTAAAAGCCACTCGTACCCCTCACGCTCGTGTGAAGGCCATGCACTCACGCGTCTTCTACCTTGACTCTCCTACAATTTTTTAGAAACCTTTTCCATTAATTTCCATTTTGTCCCTCGTACGAAAACTCGAGTTAGGATCCGTATTTCATTTTGGTTACTTTTTCAATATTTTAGATCTTACTTCCATGGACTAAAAGAACTAAATCTTAGCTCCTATCATGCTTTGTGCTTCAAGAATTTGACTAATGAAGTTTGAGGTTTCATAAATCACGGTTACCTTAAACAACTCAAATCTCTTCTTGAGCTGTTCGAATATATTGTCGGACCTCCTCTAGTACCAATCAATCTTTGATTTGTGAGGATCACGTCCAATCTTCTCTAATCTCCATCGTGTTAAGTTTTCAAAGAAATATATATATATGTATATATATATTATTGTTGTTATTATTATTTTCTTTTCTTTATTTCAATGGACAAAATATTACAACTATTCCCTCCTTTTTTTTTTTTTAATAACTTTCGCTCTCGTAAGTTTCGAGCTTTGGAAAAGCTCCTGATAATCACGTCTTATTTCCTCTTCTTGTTCTTAATAGTCTTTTTGATTTATTGGTTCTTCCAGAAAGCTTTATAGAAAAGAATGTCTCTATTACGTGTTAAAATATCATCACTTGTCCAATAGAGTCATGCCCACGAGTACATTGTATATTTATTGTTAGAAAAATAATTTAGGTATCTTAGAGAATAGATTCTCTAGCTTCTATTGTAAATACATGTGGGAAGTCAACTGTTCGAGGTAGCAATGATGACGTAGGAACCAGCCACATCTCGATTTCCTTACCTTTGTCCATTAAAACAATTGGTTCACCTATTTTGAGATCATAGGAAATTGGAAGGAAATCCAACTTCGAGAAGGTCGTGAACTGAGAGCCCAAATACACCCACTATATGAAGTAGGGTCGATTAGGATCATGAAAAAATAATTAGAAATCATGTTTAGGAGCCTAATTGAACAAGTTTCATAATGGCTAAGCTCATAAATTTAGAAATTTATGGCTTAACACATAATTAGTTTTACAATTGCATGAACTATGAACTCTGGTAGTTTTATTAAGCTATAAGCACTCCAACATATTTGATTGATTTATTATTTTTGGTATGTATATTCACAATTATAAAGGAATGATTTAGAGTTTGGGAACCCATTTATACCTAGTATTGCTATTGGATGTGTTATATACTCTAGAAGGCATGCTATGATTATGTTAAACCATTTGCTCTTGTTTTATATTATATTGGTCCTAGAATATAATTTGGATTCCAACATTGTTGGACTAGTATCTCGTAGGAACGATTAGGGCATAGTCTCTATTCCTGAACTAGCCAAGAGGGGTTAGGGTCTACTTGATACAAAGAGTTCAGTTGTCACCCATAAGAGATCTTAGGAGTCATATAGGGTATACTACTGAGGAAGCTCTAATTGTACCTAGTGTGAAGCCATGACCACATACTGTTTTAACCTAAAGGGGGCATAAAAGGCCGTTTATTATCCTAGTACAAAAAGTAATATGATAGGTAGTTTACTGTTCTTAAGACATGTAGTATACTATTATAACTTGAGAGGAGGAATGAAGGACATTTTATTATTCTAGTGTGTGAGGTGAAGTAACAATTCTAGCGTGTGAGGTGAAGTAACAGGTAGTTTGTTGATCTAGAGGTCAGGTCGTTGTTACCTAGCACTATCAGGGGGAACATTCCGATTAGAATCCAATAGGTAGATATGTATAGAATACGATTATTATTTTAAGAGCAAAGCTCCTTCACACGTGAAATTTACCTGTAGGCCATTTTCCATGGCTCACAATTACTTGATGCACAATGATAGGCCATTTTCCATGGCTCACAATTACTTGATGCACAATGAGAGATCTAGGTCAAATGTAATACATAGAGTTAAGAGTACTCAAAATACTTGAGTTAGGAACTTCGAGGGTGTTAGAGCATTACTTAGAGGAGGTAGTCTTGGTATTTATGAGCGTGAAAACACGAGCACAAACTAGAGACATGATGTTGACTAAGAAATGTAGCTGGGCACCTAGCTTTAAATATATGTTATAAGGTATAAGGATGAAAAGATCCCATGAGTAGGTTGTTTATTAAGTATTTTTAATACTCACTCTTACTATAATTTATTTTTCAGGTAAACAGTAGATGACTAATTATGGTGGGAACGTGCTGGGCTATGCAACTTTTGAGGGGACTTGGCCAGGTTTAGGGGGTACATATTCCGGCCACCTAGTGGGTCCATGTGGGCGTGCTTGGGTCATGTGTAGAGAAGTACTACACATCCAACTCTATTCAGACTGGAAACCAGAACCCAATACCATAATGTTTACATGAAAAGATAGGTCTCACCATGATTGCTTGGGTTTGCATCCCCCAACCCTAATAGTGAAGCTACTTACTGAGTATTTTTAAACACTCAAGCCACGTGCTATTTCTAGATAGTGGATTCATATAATTATTGTGCTTCATTTTATTGGCCTTTTCATTCTTGAAATTTCTCTCGATCTTAATGACTTTGTGCACCATATCTTCCGGCATGGAACAAGATTCAAGTTCAACTCTAAGGACAATAACTTCATCGAGTCTTCTATAAAATCCTATACCAACTTAGAACTTTACAAATCGAGATGAAATTTATTCGTTTTTTAAAGCTATACGGTTTCAAACCTGAACGATAGAGATCCAAGTGAACCCTCTTAAATATATAAAAGCTAAAAAGACTAAAGTAGACAAAATTGAAACGTAATGAGATCGTGTATAAGCATATACAAAATTGGCTCTTTCCCCCTTTGTTTTAGTGGTTTAGAATGGAGAAAAAAAGGGGGAAAGAAAGTGTTCAACTTTTTCAATTTCTATCATCATATAAATAAAAGGACAGCTAATTATTGGTTGAGACACTTATTCAACACTCCTTTTTATTGGCTCAATGAAAATCATACTATACTATAAATAATATATATTTTTTTGGATCATATCCGTTGGGTATAGAACTGAAAAGGGTACTAATCCCGAATTTACTATTGGCACTATTGGCGCTATTCACTTTGTTTATGCTCTTGTGTGGACTAGCTACTGTCCGATTGCTCGTCATATGATGAGCGGCCCCTCATGCAGCATATGAGCTGATTGTTCGACCCTTACAAATGAGTCAAATTTTAAATCTTTTGGAGTCAATGTTCTTAACAAAATCAACTTTGCTTCCATTACCATAAGGAGTGGTGGAAGAGTACTCATTAAAGTTGTGGCCTTAACTCAAGTGCTTTCATATTCAGATTCCAAATAAAGATAAAAAGCAATCCTATCTTAACGTGTCAATAGTTCATGTTTACATTCTAATAATCAAGGCAAGTCAAGGGAGAGGGGAAGCTAAGGAAGTGTTTGGTTGATGGGAAAATGAGAGAAAATTGTGTTTGTTTGGAGAGAAAATGAGAGAAAATTGGTTTAGGGTTTATAAGAAAGAGCTGAAGAAAGTGATGTTGATAGCAGCTCCAATGGCTGCCACTACAATTTTGCAGTATGCAATGCAGGTTGTTGCAGTGATAATGGTGGGACATCTTGGAGATGAGCTCTTGCTTTCTGGAGTTTCCATTGCTTCATCCTTCACTAATGTCACTGGAATTAGTGTTCTTGTAAGTCTCTTTCTCTATCTCGTTAAAGCGTATATCATTTGAAATGTGTTAGAAATCATGTGTCGATTCTAAAGAAGTCGACCAGAATGTAGCTCAAACGGTCTTAAACATATAGTCTTTCGGGTTAAAAATTTGAATCTTTATCTCATACAATAGTCAATTCGATTTTTTCGGTTTAGTGCCTAACCCGGAGCTGAGTCTGCCTCCTTAAGCTTATACCCTAGGATATGTTGTTATAAAGAAGTCAAATCGAATGTAGTTCAATTGGCTTATACCTATAGTCTTTTGGGTTAGGGATTTGGATCTCAACCTCGCATTATAGCAATTTGATTTTCTCGATTTTGGGCCCAACCAAGAACTGACTACCTCTTTAAGCTTATACCTTAGGTTATGCCGTTATAAAGAAGCCAACTCGAACATAGTTCAATTGGAATAGACATATAGTCTTTTGTGTTAGGGATTTGAATCTCAACCTCACATAATAACGATTTGATTTTCTCGATTTTGGGGTTTTTTGTGTCAGGGATTTGAATCTCAACTTCACATAATAACGATTGGATTTTTTCGATTTTGGACCCAACCAAGAACTGAATCTACCTCCTTAAGCTTACACCCTAGGTTATGTTGTTATAAAGAAGCCACTCGAACATAGTTCTTGACTTAGACATATAATCTTTTGGTTAGGGATTTTGTAACGGCCCGGATTCACCGTAGATATTGTCCTCTTTGGGTTTTTCCTTTCGGGCTTCCCCTCAAGACTTTAAAACGCGTTTTCTAGGGGAAGGTTTCCACACCCTTATAAATGATGGTTTGTTCTCCTCCCCAACCAATGTGGGACATCACAATCCACCCCCCTTCGGAGCCTAGCGTCCTCGTTGGCACTCTTTCCTTCCTCCAATCGATGTGGGACCACCCTCAAATCCATCTCCCTTTGGGTCTCAACGTCCTTATTGGCACACCGCCTCGTGTCTACCCCCTTCGAGGAACAATGAGAAGGCTGGCAAATCGTCCGGTGTCTGGCTCTGATACCATTTGTAACAGTCTAGATCCATCGCTAGTAGATATTGTCCTCTTTGGGCTTTCCCTTTCGAGCTTCCCCTCAAGGCTTTAAAACCCGTCTGCTAAGGGAAGGTTTCCACTTTAAAACCCGTCTGCTAGGGGAAGGTTTCCAGACCCTTATAAATGGTGGTTTGTTCTCCTCCCCAACTAATGTGGGACATCATATATTTGAATCTCAACCTCACATAATAGTCAATTGACTTTCTCGATTTTGGGCCAAACTAAGAGCTGAATCTACGTCCTTAAGATTATACCCTAGGCTATGCCACTATAGAGAAGTCAACTCGAACATAGTCTAACTGGTTTTTAGACATATAGTCTTTGGGTTAGAGATTCGAATCTCAACCTCAAAAAATAGTCAATTCGATTTTGGGCCCAACCGAGAACTGAATTTACCTCCTTAAGCTTGTACCCTCAGCTTGCATTCCTTGTTGACTTTTGAAGCTACCTCAAGTGGTATAGAAATTAAGTAAAGGGAGTCGAAAAAGAACCATAAACAATCTTAAATGGTGAAGAGTTCGTAATATTATGTCTTGCTAATTGTCAAAGTTTTACTACAATTGTCGAAGTTTTTTCGTGTAGTATGCACCTGCATGCATAAATACAACATCACATGCGACTTTATCTTTATACCTTTGTATTACAAAAAGCACTTGTACTTTGCTTGTTTTACTTTGGCCTCACAATAATTATTGAGTCATTGAAATTTGTAAAATCACATGCATGACAAGATTCAATGGTTCGTTTTAGCTATATTGGTCCAAACTTTAACTCATAAATATAACATTATAAAGCGGAATGATCGCGTTGTCGAGATCCATCAAAATAATTACTGATTCTTTTAAGCTAACTTGTAGAAACAATATAACTAGGACAAATTTCAACGGAACCAATGAAATTAATTTCTTCAAAAAAAAAAAAAAAAAAAAAAAAAAAANCAATTGAGAAGTGACTTGTAAAACTTAAACAAACTCCATGTCAAAGTAAGATCTAGATTACCTTGTTACATTGTTGATCAGATATTTCAAGATAAGAAAACTTCTTTGAGATTCGTATTACTCCATCAACAAAAATTAATCATGTCAAACTTGAATGATTGGAGGAAAAGAAAATTTAGCCCGATAACGAATCACTCCAAAGGAAAGTAAAATTCGGATTACCTTGTTGATCAAATATCTCATGACAAGAACACTTGTTCAAGATTTGAATCCCTCCACAAGTAAAATTGATCATGTCAAGCTTGAATGATTTTAAACAACCAACCTAAACTACATAGAATTGCAAAGAAACTTAGCCCTAATGATAAGAAATCACTCCACGAGAACACTTGTTTATTAGCAAAGAAAATGTGGATTACCTTGTTGATTAAATATCTCAAGATAAGAACACCTGTTTGAGATTCGAATCACTCCACAAGCAGATCGACCATGTCAAGCTTGAATGATTCTATACATGCAACCTAAATTATATAGAGTTACAAAAAAACTTAGCTCTGGGCTAAAAGAAAGCACAAATGCTCTTTTTATTCAATTTTCAAATCTAGTTTACGAATACAACATATATGATTTTATATACCCTAAAAAATGAATACAGTTGACCTCCATGCATGTCAAGAGTTGTAGTTTTCTTAATTTATGACTATAGTTAGCCACTAAGTAAATATAACATTAAAATAAATAAAAAGTCTTAAAATAGGTTAATGAAATACAATAACTCTTGATTATCGTTGACCTAAAATTTCTAACCATCCAAGAATCTTCCTTGAAATTCATATTGCACGATTGAGATATCTTGGTTGATATCGTGTTGTATATAAACAAAAGATTGTACTAAAACAAAAATTAAGAAGAAAAAACCTTGTAGCATCGAATTAATTACCTTACAACAAAAAACCCTACCACGAAAACCCTAATCTGGTCCTTCTAAAAATTGGACTAAAAACTAAGTTACATTTCATATTTTCGAAAATTATAGCGAGGAAAGTTAAAGTTGGATGATTTATGAACAGTAAAAACACAAAAAAGTTGTTTCGTTGTCAATCCATTTTTTTGGATGATTTTCGTCATGCTACAATCATCTAACACTTTGCCTTGATTTTAAGTAGTTTTGAAATGGTGATTTCTAGTCATAGACCCTTTGTGTATAAACAAGAGATTGTACTTTCGTGAAGGATGCTCGACCAGAAAATACCTCGAACTCACCGAATCTGAAATCGGTTCTTTCATTTTTTTTTTCTCCAAGAATCCCTAACCCTCTTTTATTTCGATTTTCTTCTTTCTTTTCCTTTCTTCCCTCTTAATTTCAAGAATAAACAATAATAAGCTTTCTAATTAGAAGAAAAATGAGAAATGACCGAAATGTCCCTTGAGCTTTGACCATTAGTTTTTATTTTTCTTTTTCACTATTTTATTTTATGTTTTTATTGAGTTGGTGGACATATTTTAAAAAATATCTATCATCATGAAATTCAATCCCTAAGACCCTTACTAAAATCTATCGACTTGCAATTTAAAAGGTAAAGTTTGAAAAACTCGTACCTTACCAGCCTGACTATTACGATTATAACATTCACCGCACATTATTCATAAAGTGTGATGCTTCATAATCATCACATCTATTTGATCTAAGAATGTTTACTATTCTAATTATAAAAAATATGTCCTTTACATAATATGAATTCTGAATATTCGTGACCTAGATGTGAATAAGTTGAATTACTTACCCTTTGATCTATTAAGGAACGATTCCTCAATGGATTATAAAAGATCTTCCGTTATGTTCTCAAGTTGATTTTCAATTTCTATCTTATAAGTTTTAAAAGTGCTTAAGTTTTCATATTTACTATGCAATAAAAACACACAAAAATATTTCCGTTGATCATCCATGAATGTGATAAATAACTCTTTACCACCTCTTGTAGGGTAGTTTTCATGACATAATACGACTTTGTAGTCAACTTGGATTGAACACAAACTTCCCTTAGGCAATTGTGAGATCCCACGTCGATTGGAGAGAAGAATGAGTGTTAGCTAGGACGCTGGGTTTCAAAGGGAGTAGATTGTGAGATCTCACCTCAGTTGGAGAGGGGAACAAAGTTTTTTTTTTATTTTTTTTATTTTTTTATTTTTTATTTATTTTTATAAGGGTGTGGAAACCTCTTTATAGCATACGTGTTATAAAAAAAATCCGAGAAGAAGTCCGAAAGGGAAAGCCCAAAGAAGAAAATATCTACTAGTAGTTAACTTGAGTTGGTACAGCAATAGACCTAAACTAACCATTCTATGAAAAGAAGGATGACATGCCCCAACCTAAAATGCTATTTTACAATGAGTTTGGAAAATGATTTTCACACAAGAATGACTGAGCCAACAATTGGAGTTTCAAGAGATGATTTTATTGAATATTAAACACAGTTTTTATGAGTTAAATTAAATAGCTAAAAATACTCTATTTATCTCACAATAAATAATCTTTATTCAATTGTATTTGATCGAATCAAATTATTCTAACTATCACTCCTTGAACTTATTTTATTATTATTATTTTTTTTGTTAAGAATTAGTCCAGTCATAAAAACTCTGCACACCAACTTCTTCACTCAACTTCTGAAATGCTTCTCATTTGAGAGGTTTTGTCAACAATTCAGCAAGTTGATTTCGAGTACCACAAAATAATAAATTAACAGTTCCTTCTTTTGTAAGATCTTTAAGAAAGTGAAATCTTACTCTTATGTGCTTGGAGCGTCCATGTAGAACAAGATTTTTGGACAACTTAATAGTTGAAGTATTCACACATTAGCTTGCTCCGTCTATTTGAGAGTGACAAATCTCTTTGAGTATCCTCATCATCCAAACAGCTTGACATGCATATACACTAGTACAACAAACTCAGCTTTTGTGGTTGATACGGTGACTATAGGCTACTTACAAGAAGACCACGCTACTACTCCTCCACTCATCATAAACACATAGCCTAAAGTACTCTTGCTATCTTCCATGGCTCCAGCATAATCACTATCAGTAAATCCAATTAAATCACTAACTCCTTCCTTTTGTTGACCACGCTACTACTCCTCCACTCATCATAAACACATAGCCTGAAGTACTCTTGCTATCTTCCATGGCTCCAGCATAATCACTATCAGTAAATCCAATTAAATCACTAACTCCTTCCTTTTGTTGACCACGCTACTACTCCTCCACTCATCATAAACACATAGCCTGAAGTACTCTTGCTATCTTCCATGGCTCCAGCATAATCACTATCAGTAAATCCAATTAAATCACTAACTCCTTCCTTTTGTTAGGTTATGGAGACTGCTCTCTTATTTATAGCTTGGTCAATAGTTATATCCGGTAAAGCTATATCCGGTAAAGCTATATATGGTAAATAGCTATATATAGTAGATGGTTAAATCTCGTAAAACTATATATAGTAAATTGAACCATATATATATCCCATCCGGTACAGCTTTGAAAATGTACTTTCTGTATTCTCTCTTATTGTACATACTTGAAATCATCAATATAAATCCTTTAGCCAGAGTTCTCCTTGTAATTTCTCTATCCTATTCTTTATGTTCATCTAGATCGATTGTATGCGTTGTTGTGCGATCCTAACAACTGGTATCAGAACTAGGCAGAAGTCACCACGCTTTGTGAAGATGGAAAGTTCAAAGATTGGAATTGAGAAGTTCGATGGATCCGATTTCAGTTTCTGGAAGATGCAGATTGAAGATTATCTGTACCAGAAAGATCTTCACGAACCCTTGTTGGGAGTGGTGCTGGATACCATGACCACGGAGCAGTGGAAGCTCAAGGATAGAAAAGCCTTAGGGATGATCCGGTTAACACTATCCAGAAATGTGGCGTTTAACATCATCAAGGAGAAGACAACGTCAGATCTGATGAAGGCGCTGTCGAATATGTACGAAAAACTGTCGACTATGAACAAGGTGTATTTGAGGCGGAGATTGTTCAATCTACAGATGTCTGAAGGTGGATCTATTGTGGATCATATAAATGAATTTAATATGATCGTAAGTCAACTGAGTTTGGTGGAAATTAATTTCGAAGATGAAATGAAAGCATTGATTTTGATGTCATCTTTACCCAAGTCATGGGATACTGTTGTTGCCGCAATCAGCAGCTCCTGAGGATCTAATAAACTGAAGTTTGATGAAATTCGAGATGTAATTCTCAGTGAAAGTACTCGCAAACGAGAATTGGAAATTCATCTGGTAATGCTCTTAGTGTTGACCAACGGGGAAAAAGTAAACTGAAGGGCCCAAACAAAGGCCGATCAAAATCAAAGAACCGAGAAAAATCTCCAAATAGACCAAACGTAACGTGTTGGAATTGTGGAGAAAAAGGTCACCTTCGGACAAGTTGCACAAGACTAACGGGGAAGCAGAATCACAAATCTGGAGATGATGATTTTATAAATTCAGCAGAAGACATTGGGGATGCTCTAATTCTCAACATGGACAGTTCGATTGAATCCTGGATTTTGGATTCAAGTGCATCTTTTCATTCGTCTCCAAATAAAGAGTTGTTCCGGAATTTCAAGTCTGGAAATTTCGAGAAAGTGTATCTTGCCGACAACAAAGATTTGGAGATTAAAGGAAAAGGAGATGTCTGCATAAAAACTCCAGCAGGAAATTAGTGGACGTTAAAGAATGTTAGATATATTCCTAGTCTAAAAAAGAACCTGATCTCTATTGGTCAGTTGGACAGCACAGGTTATGCAACAAAGTTAGGGAAGAGTTCGTGGAAGATTATGAAGGGTGCTACAGTGGTAGCACGTGGCTCAAAATCTGGAACCTTATACACCACGGCAGGGTGTATGAACATAGCTGATGTTGTTGAGAGTGCTTCAAATTCAAGTCTATGACACAATAGACTTGGACATATGAGCGTGAAAGGAATGAAGACGCTGGCTGCGAAGAGTTTTAGAAGGTTTGAAATCTGTGGATGTGGGTCATTGTGAGAACTACGTTATGAGCAAGCATAAACGAGTTAGCTTCACAAGAACTGCTAGAGAATTGAAGAAAGTGCGGTTGGAAATGGAACCAGATGTGGAGTAAGGTTCGACGAAGCAAGTGGGAGTTGAGCTTGAGTTGCAAGAAAACTCACCTAGTGATGTTGTAGCAGATATTCATGAAACTCCTAATGCTACTGCTGACGAACCAGATGTGGAGTATGATTCCAAGACAACGAAGCAAGTGGGAGTTAAGTTTGAGTTGCAGGAAAACTCACCTAGTGATGTTGTAGCAGATACTCATGACTCCTGAGGCTACTGCTGAGGAACCAGATGTGGAGCATGGTTCCAAGACAATGAAGCAAGTGGGAGTTGAGCTTGAGTTGCAAAAAAACTCACCTAGCGATGTTGTAGCAGATANGAGTTTTAGAAGGTTTGAAATCTGTGGATGTGGGTCATTGTGAGAACTACGTTATGAGCAAGCATAAACGAGTTAGCTTCACAAGAACTGCTAGAGAATTGAAGAAAGTGCGGTTGGAAATGGAACCAGATGTGGAGTAAGGTTCGACGAAGCAAGTGGGAGTTGAGCTTGAGTTGCAAGAAAACTCACCTAGTGATGTTGTAGCAGATATTCATGAAACTCCTAATGCTACTGCTGACGAACCAGATGTGGAGTATGATTCCAAGACAACGAAGCAAGTGGGAGTTAAGTTTGAGTTGCAGGAAAACTCACCTAGTGATGTTGTAGCAGATACTCATGACTCCTGAGGCTACTGCTGAGGAACCAGATGTGGAGCATGGTTCCAAGACAATGAAGCAAGTGGGAGTTGAGCTTGAGTTGCAAAAAAACTCACCTAGCGATGTTGTAGCAGATACTCATGAAACTCCTGAGACTACTGCTGAGGAACCAGATGTAGAGCAAGGTTCCAAGACCACGAAGCAAGTGGGAGTTGAGCTTGAGTTGCAAGAAAACTCACCTAGTGATGTTATAGAATATTCTCATGAAACTCCTAAGACGACTGCAGAGGAATCAGCAGTGGAGCAAGTGACACCTGAACCAGTGTTGAGAAGATCATCCAGTACTATCAGAGTACAAGATATGTATGTACCTTCATTACACTATCTGTTGCTGATGAAAGGGAACCACAACCCTTTGAGGAGGCCCTACAGTTGGAGGATACAACCAGGTGGGAGAAAGCCATGGATGATGGGATGTCTAGGCTTCAAAAATGCGTTGTATGAGGCTGAGTACGTGGCAATAGCTGAAGCTGGAAAGAAGACAATATGGATGATTGACTATCTGGAAGAATTGGGCAAGAAGCAGCATGAAAAGATTCTTTATAGAGATAGTCAGAGTGTCATACAGTTGGTGAGGAACCCGATCTATCATTTAAAGATAAAACACAGAAGGTGATACCATTTCACTTGCAGGTTAGTGGAAGATGGTGATGTGTTTTGAGAAGATAGAGGGTGTGAAGAATCCAGCAAACATGTTGACAAAATGTGTTGATGTTGGAATATTGAGGTTGTGCAAAACCTCAATTGGTATGGTGCAGTGAAGATATTCATGATCAACGGTTATGGAGCCTGCTCTCTTATTTATAGCTTGGTCAACGGTTATATCCGGTAAAGTTATATTCGGTAAAGCTATATCCGGTAAAACTATATATGGTAAATAACTATATATAGTAGATGGTTAAATCTGGTAAAGCTATATACAGTAAACTGAACCTATATATATCCCGTCGGTAGAGCTTTGAAAATGTACTTTCTGTATTCTCTCTTACTGTACATACTTGAAGTCATCAATATAAATTCTTTACTCAGAGTTCTCCTTGCAGTTTCTCTATCCTGTTTTTTATGTTCATCTAGATCGAGTGTGTGGTTGTTGTGCGATCCTAACACCTTTCTATAAAGTACACCATAATCTACCGTACCTTTCAAGTACCTTCAAACCCTTTTAGCTGCTGTAAAATGTTGTTGTGTTGGACATGCCATAAAACGACTAATCAAACTTACAACAAACATGAGATTAGGACGAGTAGCTGTGAGGTACATTAGACTTCCCATTATTTATTTATACAAAGTTACATCTACTTTTGTACCATTTTCATCTTTGCCAATTTTCTGTCCAGAATAATGGGATTACAGACATCATTGTAATTCTATATGCCAAATCGATATAAAACTTCAGCAACATACTTTTTTTGACATATAAAAATATCATCTAAACTTTGTATTACCTCTATTCCAAGGAAAAATCTCATCTAACCTAAGTTAGTCATATCAAACTCTTTCTTCATGGAATGTTTAAACCCTCCAACAATTTTTCATCATCTCCACTAAACAAGAGATCATCAACATAAATGTTTACAATAAGAATTTTACCTCCCTTTCTCTTAAGAGTGTCTGCTCACTGAAACTGATTTTGAATCCTTCCTTGATGAAATCAGATTCTATTAGACTAAACTAGGTTCTATGTGCTTGTTTTAATCCGTAAAGAGCCTTTTCGAGTTTTTACATCGTCTCCTCACTTTCCTTTTTCTCATAGTATTTTGGTTGTTTAACAAAAATATCTCATTTTAACTCGCTATACAGAAAAGCTTATTTGACATCTAACTGATAGAGTTTCCAACCTTTTTGGGTTGCAAAAGCGATGACCATTCACACCATATCCATTTAGGCCACAGGTGCAAACACTTCTGTATAATCAATTTCATGCTCTTATGTGTAGCCTTTTACCACCGATCTTGTTTTGTATTTATCAACTTCTCCAGACTCATTTAGTTTGGTCTTATAAATTCATTTTACTCCTATTTTCTTTGCCCTAGCAGGTAGAACCGCCAAGTTGTACGTTTGAGTTTTTTCAATGGATTTGGTTTCTTCATCCATAGTCAATATCTATTTTGGGATTTTGAAATCTTATTCAAAATAAGTAGTATCTGAAATTATCAAGAATGTTATATTTTGTTCGTCCTCTTCAAGTAAGCCTTCACGAGAATCATGCAGGTGGATGTCGATTTCTCCCCCTCCCTTATTGTCAAATATGGTGCAACAACTACTAAAAAAACTATTTTCAGCAACTAGTTCAATTGTTTCAACAACTGGTTTATTCATTTCCTCCGTGATTTCTCTTTCTTCGGCTGTGTTCTCATCAATTTCACTATTTTTTCACCGATCCAATTTTGTTTCACCTTCAAAAAAAAATTTTCTATCTCATTCACGATCTTCCTCAAAAGCTACATTACAACTTACTATAATTTTATTTTAGCTAGATCAAGCATTCTATAACCTTTGGATTTGCTATGGACTCCAAAATAAAATACATGTGCCACTTTTATCTTTTAGTTTGCTTCTCTTAGCACCTGGAACATGAATATGTCCCACACATCCAAAAACTCTGAAATAATCAACTTATGATTTCTCTCCGCTCCAAGCCTCTTCTGATGTCATGTCTTTTACTGCAAGAGTGGGTGATCGATTCCAAACATGAATCGTTCACCACTGCATCATACCATAATTTTTTAGACATTTTTTTCTCTATCAGCATAGCTCTTACCAAGTTCATCACGGTGCGATTTTTTCGTTCGTCCACTCTATTTTGTTGTGGGGTATAGGTTGTGGTCAATTCTCTCTTCACTCCATGTTGTTTGCATAAATCGTTGAACTCTGTAGAGTTGAATTCTCCACCTCTATTTGTTCTTAAACATTTTATACAAATTCCATTTTTTTTCCACCATTAATTTTAAACATTTGAAATGATAAAAATGTTTTTGATTTTTCTACAAGGAAATAACTTCATGCAAGCTTTGAAAAATCATCTATAGAACACACCAAATATTTTTTCTGACTACTTGAAGCTAGTAAATCTGAACCACATGGATCAGCATGAACAAGTTCCATTTTTTCAATCGTTCAGCATTTACCCATTTTAGAAAGGGGGTCCGATGTTGCTTACCTTTCATTTATGCCTCACAGTGGTGTTTGGAGCTACAATTTGCGGCAGATCTTTCACCATGTTTTTGGAGCTACATCTTCCTTGATTTGTTGTGGTAGATAGTTCAACAAGCAAAAATGGACAGTCGGTTTGCACTCATAATTAACTCTATCATTTTTCCTTTTTGTGGATGATAAATGTTACCTACACCATCTTTGGACAACACTGCTACTTCTTTTTCTTGTAGTTGTCCAACGCTCAAGAGATTAATTTTGAGTTTAGATACTCAATATACATTACTAATAGTGTAACGAACCTCATTCAAAGTCAATTTCACTCCACCCTTTCTAGTTACTTTTATGCTTGTATTATTTCCAAGCTTGACAGTGTGAAAACAGGTCATGTCTATGCTTGAAAACAGACCTTCATTTGCACAAATATGGTTTGAGCAACTAGAATCTAAGAACCAAGTATCACTCCTTTTTGCATCGTTTCTTTCCATATGAGCCATTAACAACATTTCATTCTCTTCTTCCAACTCTGCATAGTTCAATTCCTTATTCATCTTTGGATATTCATATTAAAAATGACCTAAGTCATGATACCTTTAACATTCAACTGTTGCTTTGTTGAAAGTTGATTTTCCCCTTCCATGTCTCTTGCCCAAGTTCCTCTTCCTCAGTTACTTATTTCTATTCAACCTTCGACTTTTAGAACTTGCTCCTCTCCATCAATGTTGGATCTTCGAAATTTTGTTCATGCACCCACTAATGAACTTTGTAATTCATCAGTGGATATGTTATCATTATCTTTGGATTCCTCAATAAATACTACAACATAAGTAAATTTTTTAGTCAAGTTACGCATAAGTTTTTTCTAAAATTTTCTTGTATGGCATATCTTCTCATCGCTTCTCATCTGGTTAGATAATTAGTGATACTTTCATCCTTCTTCATCTCTAAGATCTCAAATTCTCTCATTAGTGCATCAAGAAGAGATTTCTTCACCTTTTTGTTTCCACCAAACTTTCACTTCATTGAGTCCAAAACAATCTTGGTTGTGCCATGATCCAAGATTTTTTCAAAGACAGTACAATCAATTTCTGGGAAGAGTTATGCTTTCGCTTCATTGAGTCCAAAACAATCTTGGCTGTGCGACAATCCAAAATTTGTTCAAAGAAAGTACGATCAATTGCCTGGAAGAGGTAATCTTGGTGATCTTTGAGTCTAATATCATCAAGGTGCGCATTTTGTGCCTCAGTCAGCACTGTTCCTTCCACTAATTCTGAAAAATCAATCTCCACCACACTCCACACACCCTTTGCTCTAAAAAAATTTTCCATCTACTCACTCCAATGATCATAGTGATCATAGTGACCATCAAAGTGAGGAATCTTGGTTAAAGTTTTGTCTTCACTCCTATTCTCCATATTTGATCACTCGAAAATTGCTATTCTACAAAGTCTAGTGGTGTCTCTCATACCAATTATAAAGTTTTGATAGAAGAATGACTAAGCTAGAAACATAAACAGCAGTTTTGTCATTTTATTAAATACTGAAATTATCTTTTATAGCCTTAAAAATTAATAAAAGAAATAGAAACTATCCACTAATATTCCAAAATAGTTAAACTAAATAGCTAAATACTCTAACCATCTAAAAACAAACCATCTTTGTTTGACGTCTTTAACCTAATCAAATTATTCTAACAAAATTCTTAGCCATAAACTATAATAGAAAATAAGTTTTTAAAAACATTATTATATATATTATTTTTCCTTTTACTAATTTTGTTTTTGATATTATTTTGCAACAAAATGCTATATAGAAATATATCACATATTTCTTAATTTTGTTCATGCATACCACTCCAAGGAATTATCCCTTTTCTCACGATAACACAACAATTTTAAGTGGGAAAACATGATGTTTGGAGATAATGAATAGAATGACAATGCAAAGCACTTCACTCCTTAGTGCATGCCAAAGCTATTGCTTTCAACTTTTTTCATATGAAATCAGCTTTCTTTTGATAAAAGTTTGTCTTGTTTCTATCATGCGTCTTAAAAATAACATAGTGAATCAAAATTTAAATGCTAATACAAAAAACGCAACTTGATTCCATGATCCGCTTAGTGACACCCTCATATATACATGGGGCCTATACCTTGACGTGAAAAATGTTAAACGTGGTTTAAGTGTTTAAAAATATTCAATAAGTGACTCCACTATTGAGATCGATAAATGTACATGAGCCCATACCTTTACATGAAAAATGTTAAACGTGGTTTAAGTGTTTAAAAATACTCAATAAGTAACTCCACTATTCAGATCGAAAAATGTACATATGCCCATACCTTTACCTGAAAAGATGTTAAACATGGTTTAAGTGTTTAAAAATACTCAATAAGTGACTCCACGGTTGAGATCGATAAATGTACATGGGCCCATACCTTTATATGAAAAATGTTAAATGTGGTTTAAGTGTTTAAAAATACTCAATAAGTAACTCCACTGTTCAGATCAAAAAATGTACATGGGCCCATACCTTTACCTGAGAAGACATTGAACGTGGTTTAAGTGTTTAAAAATATTCAATAAGTAACTCCACTATTGAGATCGAACAATGTACATGGGCCCATACCTTTACCTGAAAAAATGTTAAATGTGGTTTAAGTGTTTAAAAATACTCAATAAATTACTCCACCGTGATAAAAAAAAAAAATGTACATGGAGCCATACCTTTGCCTCAAAAAATGTTAAACCTGGTTTAAGTGTTTAAAAATACTAAATAAGTGATTCCACTATTCAGATTGAAAAATGTACATCGGCCTATACCTTTACCTAAAAAGATGTTAAACGTAGTTTAAGTATTTAAAAATACTCAATAAGTGACTCCCTCTGTACCTGAATAAACCAAAATCGTTAATTTTAAGATTAGGAGACAAAAAAAAAAATGTTTTCAAAACATATAGATTAAAAAGAATAATATTGGAAGCATAAAATGAATAAAAGTTGGAAGTCCATTCAAACTTTTTTTATCTTTTAATTTAATAAGGAATATTTGAAATTTGAAATGGATTGGGACAAAACTTAAAAGTTATGCAGTAGATAGAACATGAATGTTGCTTTGTCGTTTAGTTTGGATCATAAATGTCCTTTGTTGAGGTGTTGTGGAGGTTTGGGAGGAAAAAAGATGAGAGAAAAATGGAGAGTTTATCAAAAGGAAGTGAAGAAGGTGAGCTTTTTAGCAGCGCCCATCATCATAGTCTTCGTTCTTCAGTACCTTTTGCAGGTCGTCACCATCATTATCGTCGGCCATCTCGGCAATGAGCTTTTGCTTTCTGGCATCTCGATTGCCTCTTCCTTCGTTCGCGTCACTGGTTTTGCCCTTCTCGTAATCTCTTCGTTCTTGCTTTATAATATTTCGGTCGGAAATGTGTTTCATTTAATCTTTTAGACATAGTACGTGAAATTCTACATCGATTGGAGAGAGGAACGAACGTCAGCGAGGATGCTGGGCCTCGAAGGAGGTGGATTGTGAGATCCCATATGAGTTGGAGAGGAGAAGGAAACATTTTTTATAAGGGTGTGGAAACCTCTCCCTACATGACTCGTTTTAAAAACGTTGAGAGGAAGTCCAAAAGGGAAAGCTCAAAAATGACAATATCTGCTAGCATGGGTTTGAGCATTACAAATGGTATCAGAGCCAAACACCGGGCGGTGTGCCCCGAAGGAGGGTAGATTGTGATGAAGGGGGGTGGATCGTGAGATCTCACATCGGATGGAGAGAGGAACGAACCATTCTTTATAAGGGTGTGGAAATCTCTTCGTAGCATATACAGTTTAAAAAAATTTGAGGGGAAGTCCAAACAGAAAAACCCAAAAAAGACAATATTTGTTAGCGGTGGGTTTGTGCTGTTACAAATAAGTCATACACCGGGCAGTGTGCCAGCAAAGACGGTAAGCCCGGAAGGGGGATGGGTTATGAGATCCCACATCATGGATTGTGAGATCCTACATCAGTTGGAGAAGGAAACGAAGCATTCTTTACCAGGGTGTGGAAACCTCTCCCTAGCAGACACAGTTTCAAAAAACCTTAGAAGGAATCTCAAAACGGAAAACACACGGAAGAGAATATCTACTAGTGGTGGATTTGTGCAGTTACATAGCAATAGTTCTGAGGCCACGAGCGAACTGATCACGGTAAAAGGTTTCGAATTTGTTTACACTAACCCATGGTTGTTTTCTTCTTGCAGCTAGGAATGGCTGGAGCTTTGGAAACTCTATGTGGGCAAGCATATGGGGCACAACAATATCAAAAGATTGGAGTTTATACTTATAGTTGCATGATATGTCTCCTTTTAGCCTGTTTTCCAATCTCTATATTATGGTTCTTCACAGATAAATTACTAATTTCCATTGGCCAAGACCCTTCCATTTCTTCCATAGCAAGAAAATACTCACTTTTTCTTATTCCAAATCTCTTCGCCCATGCAATTCTTCAATCTCTTATGCGTTATCTCCTCACTCAAAGCTTAATCCTTCCTTTACTCTTTTGCTCTTTAGCCACTCTCTCTTTCCACATTCCAATTTGTTGGCTTCTTGTCTTCCATTTCAACCTCAAGGTTGTGGGAGCTGCTTTGGCTCTTGGCTTGTCCTATTGGCTCAATGTCATTTTGCTCGGGCTCTACATCGTCTTCTCTCCGTCTTGTAACAAGACTCGAGCCCCGTTCTCAATGGAGGCTATCTCGAGCATTGGCAAGTTCTTTCGGCTTGCTATCCCCTCTGCCGTGATGGTTTGGTAAGGTAGTTGATTTGGGTCGATCTGATTTGAGTTGAGTTGATTAAAACGTGTTTGTTTGTGTTTTTCAGCTTTGAGTGGTGGTCGTATGAGATCATTCTTTTGCTTTCTGGGCTTTTACCGAATCCTAAGGTGGAGGCTTCTGTGCTTTCTATATGGTATGTTTATGCATTTTATCGATCACCGTCAACCTCACGTGTAAGTCTAATGAGTCTAAGCCTTTTAACTCTTTTCCTTTTGGTGGTTTATGGACAGTTTCTCTGTGACTTATTTGCATTATTTCATACCATATGGGTTGGGGGCCACAGCAAGGTGAGTGCTAATAATTTATCTTATCCTTCTAATAATTTAGCTTATCCTTTTGTCATTGTCAAAATATATTTCTATTTTTTTTTTTATTTACACGAAAAATAGTTGCATAAAACTTTATCCAATGCTTCCCATTTATTAAAAGTGGTCCAACATAAATTAAGGACATGTTTGGATTGTAGGAAAAGTTTTTTTTTTTTTTTTTTTTTAAAAACTACTTAGATTAATTATACAAGTTCTTTGGGATTGTTTTACACTCAAAATGCTTCTACATATGTTAAACTACTATAAAAGACACCTATTAAACACAAAGAACAATTTAATTTTGTATTTAGAACATTTAGATCGGTTATCTACTAGTGGTCATCAGTAGAATCGGGTGATCTCCATTGGTGGGTGTCGGTGGTTGTTACTAGAGATTGCTGGTTGTTGCTGGTGGAGGGTGGCGATAACTATGGAGAAGTAAAGGTAGTGTGAGATCTCACATAAGTTGAAGAGAGGAATGAATCATTCCTTATAAGTGTGTGGAAACTATCATTAGTAGACATGTTTTAAAAACTGTGAGACTGATGACTATACGTAATGGGCAAAAGCGGATAATATCGGCTAGTGGTGGGCTTGAGTTGTTACAAATAGTATCAGAGATAGTCATCGGGCGGTGTGCCAACTAGGACATTGGGCTCCAAAAGGGGGTGGATTGTGAAATCCCACATCGGTTGGAGTAGGGAACGAAGCATTTCTTATAAGGGTGTGAAAACTATCTCTAGTAGACGTGTTTTAAAAACCGTGAGGATAACGGCTATACGTAATGAGCCAAAGCAGACAATATCTTCTAGCAATGGGCTTCGGCTGTTACAAATGGTACTAGAGTTAGTCACGGAGCAGTGTGCCAAAAAGGACACTGGGCTCCCAAGAGGGGTGGATCGTGAGATCCCGCATAGGTTGGAGAAGGAACGAATCGAAGTCTTTAGGGTGTGAAAACATCATATAGGTTGGAGAGGGAAACGAAACATTTCTTATAAGGGTGTGAAAACTATTATCTAGTAGACTCGTTCTAAAATTTGAATTCAAGTGTTTCATTCAAAATAACTCGTTTTTTCGAAAGTCATTTTGAGTGGTTTCTTTAACAAACACTACAAACCTTATGAAAATGATTTTTAGAAAATGAAACACTAGAAAAGACTAAAACTTAAAACATTGTCTCATTAAACCGCAGAAGAGCTTGCCTAAAGAGTACCAATTCCTTTACTTGTTCAAATTTAAGGTTCAATTCTTAATCAATTACATTATAGAAAAGTATATATTTATAATATGTATACATTGAATGATTGCAATGGTGATATACGTGTGTAGCACAAGGGTTTCAAATGAACTAGGAGCTGGAAACCCTGAGGCAGCCAAAGTAGCAGTGAAGGTAGTGGGAGTTCTTGGAATCATTGAATCAGTGACGGTGAGTGCAGCTCTGTTTGGGTGTCACAATATGTTGGGATATGCATTCACAAGTGACACCCAAATTGCCAATCACATTGCTTCATTTTGGCCTTTGATTTGCCTATCAATTCTCATAGATAGTTTTCTCGGCATCCTCTCAGGTACATCTCCATGTTCGATTTTATGAAAATTTCGATCAAAATATTGTTGAGAATTATTGGGATGAAGTCCTAGGGAATGATCTTGGGTTTATAAGTAAGGAATATATCTCTATTGGTATGAAGCTTTTTCGGGAAGCCCAAAGCAAAGCCATGAGAGCTTATGCTCAAAGTGAACAATATCATACCATTGTGGAGAGTCGTGATTCCTAACATGGTATCAGAGTCATGCTCTTAACTTAGTAATGTCAATAGAATCCTCAAATGTCGAACAAATAAGTTGTGAGTCTCGAAGGTATAGTCAAAAGTGACTCAAGTGTCGAAAAAATGGTATACTTTATTCGAGGACTCCAGAGAAGGAGTCAAGCCTCAATTAAGGGGAGGCTGTTCGAGGGGAGAATTGTTGAGGATTGTTGGGAGAGAGTCTCACATTGGCTAATTTAGGGAATGATCATGAGNAAAATGGTATACTTTATTCGAGGACTCCAGAGAAGGAGTCAAGCCTCAATTAAGGGGAGGCTGTTCGAGGGGAGAATTGTTGAGGATTGTTGGGAGAGAGTCTCACATTGGCTAATTTAGGGAATGATCATGAGTTTATCAGCAACAAATACATCTCCATTGCTATAGGGCCTTTTGGAGGGAAAAAAAAAAACAAAGTCACGAGAGCTTATGCTCAAAGTGGACAATATGATACTATTGTAGAGAGTCGTGATTCTTAACATGGTATCAGAGTCATGCCCTTCCTTAAATGTCAAACAAAAAGTTGTGAGGCTCGAAGGTGTAGTCAAAAGTGAAGGAGTCGAACAAAGGGTGTACTTTGTTCGAGAACTCTAGAGAAGGAGTCGAGCCTCGATTAAGGGGAGAGGCTGTTCGAGGGCTCCATAGGCCTCAGGGGAGGCTCTATAGTAATTTGTTCGGGAGAGCAAAGGGTGTACTTTGTTCGAGGACTCCAGAGAAGGAGTCAAGCCTCGATTAAAGGGAGGTTGTTCAAGAGCTCCATAGGCGGCCTCAAGGGAGGCTCTATAGTACTTTGTTCGTGGGGAGTATTGTTGGGAGAGAGTCCCACATTGACTAATTTAAGGAACGATCATGAGTTTATAAGTAAGGAATAAACATGAACGTTTGCATATATCGATAGTGAATGCTTTTAAAGATTTTTCTTTTCTAATTATTCATGTTAGGTTCACATTAGCTCTATTTCATTCCATCCGATGTCCAATCTATGAACGTTTGCAAGTTACGACATGTAGGGGTTGCACGAGGTTGCGGATGGCAGCGTGTAGGGGCATATGTGAATTTGGGATCATATTATATAGTTGGGATTCCAATGGCGGCTGTGTTAGCTTTTGTGGTTCATTTGAGAGTCAAAGGGCTTTGGATTGGATTGGTTTCAGGAGTTACCCTTCAATCCTTTCTTTTTGCTCTCATTACCATTTTCACTAATTGGCATAAACAGGTTCTCTCTTTACTAATACATAATTTTTCTAATTGTATAGACTTCTTTAAATGCATCGATTAATATATTAACCCGCTATGAAACGCTTCTATAAATTTGTATCGACCGTGCAGGCCTTAAAAGCTAGGGAAAGGGTACTCGAAGAAAATACGAGACAAAATTTGTGCCCGACATCTGATAGTTCGATTCAATTGTAAAACGTGAAATACTTGTAGCTTCCTCTCATGGCATAATTGTAATTGAATCCTCCATTACCATTAACGTCTTTGTTTTCTAGTTTTTATACCTTTTTCTTTTATAGTTAGGAGTGGAGAGATTCGAACGGTTAATCTATTGGTTGAAGGTATATTTTTGAATCAATTTTCAATACTACAAACTTAATTACATGATATGATCATGGTACCATCCAAGACTAAGGAAACTAAGGACGAGCGCATGAGAAGGGCAAGGGAGTGAATTCGGCCACTAAAGCTCATTGGCGAGCAAGCAAGGTCGAGATACTATCTGTATGCACAAGAGGCCACACGACCTTCATCCAGACAGCTCGATTGGCGCTTTCCCTATCACGTCTATCTAGCTTGGAGATTATAAAACGTTGTTATAGGTTAGGATAGGACGTTTTTCAATTTTAATTTTTACTTGTTTTATTTTAATTTTTATTATGTTTCTTTAAAGACGTTTACAACATATAAGTCCATGACAATGTTTTACTATGATGTTTATTTCCGCATAAGAGATGATGATATGAAATGGTAGCGACTTTACGTTAGTAGAAAATTTAGAGTCGTTACAAATCATGTCCAATATCACATTTTGGGCTCAGTAATACCCTACTTTTTCCTTTGAAGACCGCTATTACATGCATGTCATGACTACTGTATGCAAAATATCATTAAAAATACTTCAGTTTAAACATTGTCATGAACTTAAATGTTCATATTTCACTTCAAATTTAATAATCTCATCGTAAAAATAACATAGTTGTGAGTTCATCGCATGGCCTCCTCAAATGACGTTGTCATATGTATTTGGGACCTTTGTCTTTATTTGAAATAATGTTAAACGTGGTTTAAGTATTTAAAAATACTCGGTAAGTGACCCCATTATTGGAGTCAGTAAATGCAATCACATGCAACATAGTTCATGGTGGGACCTACTTTTCATGACTAGTGTTTGTATTCTAATTTTTTTCCACATGAAGTTGGATGCATACTATTTCTCTACCCATGATTCATATACGAGCGCATGAACTTGCTAGGTAGGTTCATATACATACCACTAGATTTAACTACGGACTACCATATACTCACGTTGCCGGAAACGAACGAAAAGAATGAGGCAAAAATGAGGTGTATACGTGAAGTTTGGGGCATATTACCTTTTTGGTTGGCCTTCATTGTGCAATTGAAAGTGAAAGGACTTTGGAACCATCAACTAAACTTTTCAATAATAAATAATAAATTTTGTATCTGTGTCTCGACATTTTCCTGTGACATGATCACGTTATTTAGTTCTTGTTTTTATGAATGAAAATTATCCCTACAAACTAACACGGGTCCTTTCAGCATACTTTGTCCTCACTCACATAAGAAAATCTCCCGGAGGTCACTCAGCATAGAATTGCTCCAAGTAAAGCACGTTTAACTTTGAAATTCTTGTGACTGAGCTATTGAAAATGAAAGTGCCAGTAACTTTCAATTCTTTTGAGTCGTTCTTAGTCATCATATCCTCATTCATGTACCATCTCCTTTACTCAAGTCACAAATACATATATTTGAAGCTGGGTTATCGGTATTTTTAGATAATTGATTACAGAATATAGAAAATATTTACGAACTTGAGGATTAAAATCAAAACTATTTTAGTATTCGAACATTAAAATGAAAACCATCCCAAAATTTGAGGACCTAAAGAAAATTTAAAGAATTTGTTGGATAATAGTTTGGAGTTTAGAATAAGATTTGTATGGATCATAAGGCCATTGCCCATCAAATCATAGGTTTAGAACCACTTATGATGCATATGGAGCCCAACACAAAGGCACTACTTTGCTTATCCGTGTATACTCCAATTAAAAGTGGGAATGCATAACATTTAAAAGATGTAAACACATTGATGAGATATTTTGTGGCTAGACATGCATGCCTTGGTAGGGGCACGTAGGCAAGGGCATGAACATGGACGTGTAGGTGTGCGGGCGTTAGGAAGCGGTGTTGATAAACACAATCGATGTGTGTGCAAGGGTATTGGGGGTGTTGGCGGGGTATGTGGTGTGCGTAAAGTGATGCTTGGTGTTACGGTCATGCTTGTCCAAGGCGTGTTCACTGTGGCTGTGTGTCGGTGGTCCTGATCATGCTTGTCCATGACCGCGTGCCTATTCCAAACCCTTTTTACTTGATTCTTGTCGTGTCAATACAGAGATGTATAACCGTTCATCAAATTCATGTCTACATCTGTTAGGGCTAAAATGCACCAAAATGTACTATAGGAGATATGACTGGTCGTTAATTTTTCTTACCCGGATTATATGTTATCAAAGCTGTAGTTATTGTCTATTTGCTATTAGCCTATAACGTTACTTTTTTACAAATTGTTTTCAACACATTTCCTCGCTACTTCTTCTAAAATACTCTCTCAAATGCGACCGAGGCTTGATCACACGTCCCAATTATCTACGACTTATGTTTTTCATATGATTGACTTGTTCGTTAGGTTAAAACAAGTGTCGCACAATCGTTATCGCACTACCACAAGAGTGAGCTCGCTTAGAATAAGTGTAATACAATCCCGATCTTGTTGCCACAGGAATGCAATTGTAACACTTGGGCACCGGAAAGCTTATGAATAGAAGAGAGAGAGAGAGGAGAGAGAGAATTTTGCAAATTTAATAATGAAAATTCATTAACATATTACATTATAGAAATGTGATTGAACAAAGCACACACCTTTCTCCCACACTCATAGCTATAATATTACCCAAATTCTCTAATTCCCTCAAATCTCAATCCCTAAACCCTAAATTCCCAAATTACATCATCCAAATTTTCCTTCACCAAAACCCTTCTACGTTTTGTCACGGCTAGAGGTACACGACAGACGTTAAAAATTATTTTTCATAGCAACAAACTGATCGCTACATAGTAAATTTCTTTTAAAATATCTTCTAAGGTGAAATTTCTCTTGTAAAAAAATAACTTTTTTCCCCGATTTCACCAATTCCAAAACTTCATATCAGCAATTGACTGTCACATCGTAAATTTCGGTTTAAAACATCTTTCAAGGTGAATTTTCTCCTCTAAAAAACAAAAGAAAATAACCCTTTTACTCGATTTTACTAATTTCAAGACTTCATATCAATATACTAACCGTTACATCGTAAAATTCTTTTTAAAATATTTTTCTACGTGAATTTTCTCTTCTTAAAAAAAAAAAGAAAAGAAAAGAAAATAACCCTTTTTCTTAAATCAATTATTTTTTAATAATTAATTTTCTTAGCAAACCCACCTAGCTTAATCTAATTAATTAATTATGGTCAAACTATGCTTAGTTAAAAAAAACAACCCAATTCATATTATTGTGAAAATGACGTGTAATTTTTCTAATTTTTTAATTAAAAAAAAGAAAATAAAAAAGAAAAATAGTGTTACCCAATGAGTACCCTAAGGATCCCACAATGAATCATTATGCATATTCTCCCACATCTCATCCTCCATCTCATCAACAAACACAGTCCCATTCGAAAACTCCGACGACATTTCCATCCACATCTTCGGCGAGTCCAACGGCGACTCGTTAATCGCCTGAATTTGGCTCGGCGAAAGCCGAACAGTGACCGGTGCAACACTCGACGTGGAACCCCGATCACCCTCGACCCCAACACCTGGTGTTGTTCGTACTCGCAATGCTGCCCTATGAGCAGCAAAACGGATATCATCAGGAGTTGAGCCATTAGGGAAGGGGAGAGAGTTGGCAAGATGTGGGAAGTTGAGGCGAGCATCGTGACCGCGGAAGTGATAGGCGGCGGCATCGTAAGCCGCCGCTGCCATCTCCGGTGTCTCGAAACTCCCTAACCAAATTCTCGTCTTCTTTCCTGGCTCGCGAATCTCCGACACCCATTTGCCCCATTTCCTCTTGCGAACGCCTCGGTAGCTCGACGTCGACGCGCCGTGGCTGCCCGTTGAGCTAGGATCTCCCATGTCACAAAAAGACACAAACAATACGTACTAAATATGTCCTTTTTGTTGTGTTGTTTTGATTATTGGAGTTATGAGTATATAATATATATAGGGAAGAAAAAGGTGAGATTTTTAGAGATGAAACGTGGACACTTCTCATTGGAGGAGGGAGGTTCCAAGTAGTTGCTTGAGCACGTTGAAGAACTTTTAGATTTTTTTTTGTTTTAAAATTATTTTTTGAAAAGGAAAAGAAAATAAAAATTGGATATTGAAAGTGATGGAAATTATAAAGGGAAGAAGAAGAAGAAAATTGGAGAAGGGATATTGGGTTGCTGTAGGGGACGCGGTTTTGCAATAAGGTGGCAGGAGTTTTTGGAAGTTTGTGAAAGGAGACCCACCATTCTTTTCTATGTAACTATTAGGGTATGTCGAGGAGAAGGCATGAAGCTCGGGCATAGGTTGTTAAGGTTGAGAATGTAACGACTCAAAGCGCATGAAGCCTGAGCTACGACTCAAAGTCCATCGCTAGCATATATTGTTTTCTTTGGGCTTTCCCTTTCGGGCTACCTCTCAAGGTTTTTAAAACGCGTCTACTTGGGAGAGGTTTCTACACTCTTATAAATAATGTTTTGTTCTCCTCCCTAACTGATGTGGTATCTCATAATCCACCTCCTTCGAGGCCCAACTAGGAGAGGTTTCTACACCTTTATAAAGAATGTCTCGTTCTTCTCCCAACTGATGTAGAATCTCACAATTCACCTCCTTTCGGAGTCCAGCGTACTTGCTGGCTCTCGTTCCTTCCTCCAAACGATGTGGGACCCCCACCAAATCCACCCCCAACGTCCTTACCGCACATTGCCTCATGTCCACCCCCTACAAGGCTCAGCGTCCTCACTGGCACGGATATCATTTGTAACGACCAAAACTCACCGCTAGTAGATATTGTCCTCTTTGGGCTTTCTTTTTTGGGTTTTCCCTCAAGGTTTTTAAAAAGCATCGTCAAGGGAGAGGTTTCCACACCCTTATAAAGAATGCTTCATCCTCCTCCCCAACCGATTTGGGATCAAACAATTCATCCACTTCGGGGCCCAATGTCTTCGTTGGCACTCGTTCTTTTCTCCAATCGATGTGAGACCCCCACCAAATCCACCCCCCTTCGGGGCCCAGCATTCTTACTAGCACACCACCTCATGTTCATTCCCTTTGGGGCTCAACCTTCTCCCTGGTACATCGCCCGGTGTCTAAATCTGATATCATTTGTAATGACCCAAAAACCCACCGCTAGTAGATATTGTCCTCTATGGGATTTCTCTTTCGGGTTTCCCCTCAAATACGCTTCTACTAGAGAGAGGTATTCACACCCATATAAAGAATATTTCGTTCTCCTCTCCGACCGATATGGGATCTCACACCACGAGTCTATCAAGGGAGTATCTAAGAGATCAAAACTCAAAACTCGAGACCATATACACTTAAAAATTAAAATAAAATAAGCCAATTAAAAGAAAAGAAATATTTTCTAAATAAATATTAGTTTACAAATTAAGGGGAGAAAATTGGAACATATATACTTAAATTATATTCATTTTCACACCTGGTTGATTTAGACTAAATAACCATATTCAGTCCATAAAATATAATAATAAATTATATAATATAAATAAAATTTTAAAATTAAAAAAGAAAATTGCAGACAAAAAAGATCCTATACTTTTATTTTATATAGTTCGCTAAGATGACATCACTGTCACCAATACTATAATCACAACCACTAAGTCCGTGCCGTGTGGATTACTTTCATTTCAAACTTAAATTAATAAAATTGTATCATCTTTCTAACTTTAAATAAAAATTAAAAAATATTAGTTAATTTTGGAACTGCCAATAATTTATTTCAAAAATATCCCTAAACTTTCGACTGAGTTTAAAAAATATTGGTTCAGATTTCAAAATTTTCATTAATACTCTTAAAATATTTTAAAATTTTAAAAAAAATGTCCTTATTTTAAATATATTTATAGAACGGTTAGTATCACGTTTAAAAAATGTCCACAAACTTTCAAAAGTAAAATTGAATATCTATGAGATAGAATGTTTCTATCTATATATTGACGGTAAGAATTTTTTTTAATTTTCTTTTAAAGGTTTACCGTGTTAATGTTATTTTTAAAATTTCTTGGGTATTTTTTAAATATGGTATTAACCGAACCTAATATTAACGATTTTCCTCTAAAACTAACGAAAAAAGTATCTTTTTAAACTTTTTTTAGAATTTAAGAATATTATTCAAACTTTTGAAAGTTTAGGTGTATTTGCTAGAATAGGAGTTTTGCATATCATATTGTATCGCACGTAATCCATGAAAACTTGGATTCAAGTATTAGGCTATGTGGCGAGGAACGCATGAAGCCTCGAGCATAGGTTAGGATTGAGTTGTTTACCGAGCATAGGACTCCACAAGTCTCTCAGGGAGAGTGTCTAAGGGATAAGAACTCAAAACTCGAGACCAAAATCTTCCCTACAAAACTAGGTACCAAAAGGGGTTAACTCTATGCAAAAGATGTTAGAAGAAGAAAACAAGTCACCTTGAGGGAAGTGGGAAAGTTAAGAATTAAGGCTCATTTAAATATTCGAGATTTTCTAGCATTAGTGTTGACACCTAGTGTTTTCAATTGAATGTATTAGTTTGATAAGAGGATATGATCCGGCCATGCGGCTATTTACTGAATATAAGGAACTAATCAAGGTATGTTTGAAAGTGGCCTTGACGATCGACATACTAAAATTTGGATGAAACTATAAGCTAAGTCCAAGTTTCATCGGGCCTTTCAACATTCTATACTGGATCATACCAGTGACATACAGATCAACACTATCATTGTCCCTCTTCGCAATGCATAACATATGTCACCATATCCATGTTTCACAAATACTAGACTGTCTTGATATAACTACGAACCTCTCTAAATAGAAAATACCTATTTATGGAGATACATGTGGCCATCAATAAGTTATATATTACATCTTCATTTTCTTTTATTCTAAAATATTTAGATTTTAGTTATAAATTAAATAACAAAAATAATTTACGGATTAAAATTGTGTGTTAACCTAAATTAAGGAAAAAAAAAACATAGAGATGATGATATGAAATGATGACATGATGATAATGCATGATAATATAATGATGTAAGATGCATGATGACGAGATGATATAATATGATGATATTCCATATTAAGAAAATGTACATATATTAAATGTCATGATGCATTATGACGTTGAGTTTTCTAAGACACAACCCTAATTGACATTAATGATGATGAACGTATGAAGGTCAATGCATGCATATTACCTAGGGTAGTTGTGTCACAAGAATAATTTAAGATGAAAGCTATAGAGATCTCATGCATATTGTGTGTTCATATACATCGGATTACTTCCCCATTTATGATGATGAGTACGGATGTGTACACTATGATGATGATCATCATCATCATGCCTCACATGATATTCGAGGGTTTGCTGAACCCCGAAAACCCGGCTACGGACAACTAGCCCAACTATGATGGGTCCAAGGGAGTGCAAACCTCCTCGAGATTCATGCTTTTATGTAGCTTGTGTGTAGGGAAGTACTACACATTCAATTTTGTCTGACCTGGAGGCCACCCCTATGATGATTTTAACGATAGGTCCCTAGTTATGAGTTTCATTTGTTTACATTCCCTGACCCCAAAAGTGAGGTCACTTGTAAAGGCAAGACACCATTGTACGACTGATGACGACATCGTAAGTAAAGACCATGACACATGCATAAAATAGTTGCATTTAAATTCTTACAACATAGGTTAGTATAGTGTGTGTTTCAATTTTAATATTTTATATTTTATTTAATATTTCGTATGTTCTTTTAAAGACTGTTTGAAGCATGTAAGTCCATAACAATATTTTATGATGATATTTTCAATGTTTATTTTCTACATAATAGAGCATATTATGATGATGGTAACGACTTTAAGTTAGTAAAAATTTAGGGTCGTTACACACCCTCCAAAGTCGATCGAGAGAGAAGACACTTCATTGTAATTGGATATAGTTTAAAATTTCAGAAAACTTGTATGGTCGATTTCTCCTTGATTTTTTTGATGGTTTTGGCTGATTCTTAGTCCATGAGATGATCATATGACATACAACATGCATGAGATCTCATATTAAAATCATGGTTCAATGAAATGATGCACATACTTACATACTTACATACTTATCACAACGTAAATGTCTTACGAGATGTACAAACATATTCATGGTATTTCATTTATGGTTATCATGCATTACATCATTATATCTCGCAAGTCGTAAACGTGGTCATGTTAACATAAAATGAAATACATGCATCACATAGTTCATTCAAATATCATAACATAAATAATACCAAGTAAGTAGGGCTCCACGGTACGTGTTATTCACATCTAACCTAGCTCGTAATTGTTCCAACATTAAGTTCACTTACAGTTTTAGCCTCAACTTGGTTCTTAGCTCACCCTATTTGATCGTTCCTAGGTTCGATTCAACCAAAATTCAATTTCACCTAGGATATTCTATTCATTCAAAAAATCAAGCTTAGAGTCTCTCCATAGAACCAATGTTAAATATTATGGATTATCCAAAATAGTAGCTGCATTAACCTTTCCCGACCTTAGTTACATAAAAAGATAATAGTCCAAAATAGTCAAAACGAGCCAACCAAATTGAGAAAGTCGACGAGAGACTTTTTTTCAATTTGATTATAACAATTATATTCTTTTAAATGTGTATTTTAAAAAGTTATGTTATAAGATTCTTTAACTTTTTAGTGTTCCGAGCTTTTCTTATAAGACCTTAGCTGTTTTTAACATGCATATTATAACGACTTTAGTCAATCTAAATAACGCTATGGGTTCGTTACAAACTAAAAGTTTAAATCGTTATATTTGAAGAAACACTAGAATCTCACCTAAAACCCTAAATCCTAAGGGAAAGGACCCACGTGGAACCCTTTTCAAAGGGGGAGAGATTTTGGGGATTTTGGAAATGAAATAATTTTAAATTAGAAAAAATAAATACAAGACAATATTTTCAAAGGGACAAGAACTATTTGACCCGACAAATATTTGCTTTCCATTTCGTTGTCCCTCACCAAACGAATTGGTCAAACCAAAAGCAAACCTCTCAACTCAAAATCTTGGAATTAGTACCATCTTTTTTAACCTTTGGTTTATTTACCTTTTACCTTTTTATATTTACCTAGGTGGGTTACCTTACAATTTTGGGGACATTGATTACTAATTACTCGATCACACCGTGTATAATCTATCGTAATAATCATCTCATGTGTATGTCTATCATTTTTGGGACTTCACCGAATAAAGAGATAAGAAACAAAATCTTACGAGAAAGGGAATTCACTCCTTTTTATATAGGAAAAATAAATGAGTAATTCTCTTAAATGCTGATTTCGAAACTTGAATAATGGGGCACAACTTTCTCACTCGAGAGGAACTTAGTTTATGGTTGAATCATAAACAAATTATTCATTAGAAGTTGAATAATACTTAAGGTGTAAGATGTGATTATAGGGGTAAAACGGACTTTTGACCCAACTGTAATTACAAACAACTCGTGAAGGATTGGTTTATTTGTAATGATTATATCAATGAATACAACTTGTCCAGTATTGAATAAAAATGTAACTCTAGATCTATAGTTGAGTGACAAGATGTAAGATGTAATTACAGGGTAGAACGAACTTTTGACCAAACTATAATTAAGAACAACTCGTGAAGGATTGACTTGTTTGTAATGATTATATCAATGAACACAACTTGTCTAGTATTGAATAAAAATGAAACTCTAGATCGAGTGACAAGGTGTAAAATGTAATTACAAGGGCAGAACGAACTTTTGACCAAACTATAATTAAGAACCACTCGTGAAGGATTGACTTATTTGTAATGATTATATCAATGAACACAAATTGTCCAGTATTGAATAAAAATGTAACTCTAGATCTATAGTCGAGTAACAAGGTGTAAGATTTAATTACATGGATAGAACGAACTTTTGACCAAACTATAATTAAGAACCACTAGTGAAAGATTGACTTATTTGTAATGATTATATCAATGAACACAACTTGTCCAGTATTGAATAAAAATGTAATTCTAGATCTATAGTCGAGTGACAAAGTGTAAGATGTAATTACAGTGGTAGAACGAACTTTTGACCAAACTATAATTAAGAACCACTCTAGAAGGATTGACTTATTTGTAATGATTATATCAATGAACACAACTTGTCCAGTATTGAATAAAAATGTAACTCTAGATCTATAGTCGAGTTATAAGGTGTAAGATGTAATTACAGTGTTAGAACGAACTTTTGACCAAACTATAATTAAGAACCACTCCGGAAGGATTGACTTATTTGTAATGATTATATCAATGAACACAACTTGTCCAGTATTGAATAAAAATGTAACTCTAGATCTATAGTCGAGTGACAAGGTGTAAGATGTAATTACAGGGGTAGAACGAAGTTTTGACCAAACTATAATTAAGAACCACTCGTGAATGATTGACTTATTTATAATGATTATATCAATAAACAAACTTGTCCAGTATTGAATAAAAATGTAACTCTAGATCTATAGTCGAGTAACAAGGTGTAAGATGTAATTACAGGGATAGAACGAACTTTTGACCAAACTATAATTAAGAACCACTAGTGAAAGATTGACTTATTTGTAATGATTATATCAACGAACACAACTTGTCCAGTATTGAATAAAAATGTAACTCTAGATCTATGGTCGAGTGACAATGTGTAAGATGTAATTACAGGGGTAGAACAAACTTTTGACCAAACTATAATCAAGAATAACTCGTGAATGATTGACTTGTTTGTAATGATTATTATCAATGAACACAACTTGTCCAGTATTGAATAAAAATGTAACTCTAGATCTATAGTTGAGTGACAAGGTGTAAAATGTAATTATAGGGGTAGAACGAACTTTTGACCAAACTATAATTAAGAACCACTCGTGAAGGATTGACTTGTTTATAATGATTATATCAATGAACACAACTTGTTCAGTATTGAATAAAAATGTAACTCTAGAAATATAGTCGAGTGACAAGGTGTAAGATGTAATTACAGGGGTAGAACAAACTTTTGACCAAACTATAATTAAGAACCACTCGTGAAGGTATTTGTAATGATTATATCAATGAACACAACTTACCCAGTATTGAACAAAAATGTAACTCTAGATCTATGGTCGAGTGACAATGTGTAAGATGTAATTACAGTGGTAGAACGAACTTTTGACCAAACTATAATTAAGAACAACTCGTGAAGGATTGACTTATTTGTAATGATTATATCAATGAACACAACTTATCTAGTATTGCATAAAAATGTAACTCTAGATCTATACTCGAGTAACCTACCATTAATGATTGAAAATTAAAATTTATAATTGCTACGTTTTTAGAATCCTCTTCCTAGCTCATAGTAACACTATACGATTGTTTGATAAGCGAATATTAGAAGAAAAAAAATAGTAGAAGCATATGAAGTTGGTAAGAAGCATTAAGTGGGTTGAAAAGGCATCACTCTTCTTGGAGTTAGTGGATAAAGCACAAGACAAGATTTTGTTTTTAATTCCGTAAAACACAAACATTTGTTTAGTACCCAAAACATAATTTGCTTCATTAATGTTTTAAAACAAAAGTAATCTTAAAAAGGTCAAAGAAACAGCTGTTTCATGCTAAGCTCCAACTATGTTCGAGCCTCCACTGTCGGAATGCTTTTTTTGTTTATGTTTATAATTATTTCAATGTCTTTCTCAATGCTTCCATCGCAATCATATGGTTTTGAATGCTCTTAACTTTGTGTAGTGTTGCTTTCTTATGACACTATTTAAAAGTATCCAACCCAATTTCATCATTCATATAATATTACGTGTTGGATGGGATATGATAATATTTTTATGGATTAAATGTTTCGTTGGTTGTGAACAGTCTATCGTGGGAGATGCTCGCTTCTCGCCTGAAAGAAGTGCTCGCTTGTTAGTCTAAGGAGGACAATATTTGCTAGTGCTAGCGAGAATATTGGGCCTCTAAGGGGGTGGATTGTGAGATCTCATATCGATTAGAGAGGGAGAACAGAGCATTTTCAAACCGAAAACCTCTCCTTAGTAGAGGCGTTTTCAAACCTTGAAGAGAAACTCGAAAGTGAAAGCCTAAAAAGGCCGCTTGCTTTGTTTTGGGCTTCCCCATACCCCTTAATGCTAGTCTCGCCAGAGTGAATCACGACTCTCCTCAGTAGTATGATATTGTTCACTTTGAGCATAAGTACCCAAAATGCCTCATATCAATGGAGATATATTTCTTACTAATAAACCCATGAGCATTCCCTAAATTAGTCAATATGGGACTCTCGCCGAAAAATCCTCAACAATCCTCCCCCGAACAAAGTACATTATAGAGCCTCCCCTGAGGCATATAGAGCCCTCGAATAGAATGGACTCACCTAATTTTGCATAAAAATAATTTTAAATTGACCCCAAGCAATATAAATTAGCTAAAAATAGTCATACTAACCTAGTTGAAACTAGTAGAAACGGGTTCGAACGTATCAAATCTAAGTCAGATCAAAAGCTCATTCAGAATCGCCAGAAAATGTATTCTCCGGCTAACTCCAAATCACCGACATGGGTAGATATCAAAAGAGAATTCGAAGTAAAATTATTATAAACAAATTCATTAACAATAAATAAAGAAAAAGAGTGGTAGCAGACCGTATAGAATCAAGATATGTTTGACTTGGTCCGCAGACATAGTACCAAATTGTCCTGTCGCTTCGAATATCCGACAAAATTCCTCCATGTTAAAATAATTATAATTTTTTAAAATAAAAAATATCCACAGACAATTTGTTAACTAAACTATAATGAAAATGCACATGTGAACAACTAGTTTATTTAAAATATTATTAGTTAATTAAAATTTTAAATTTTAAATCTTATTTAATTCATAGCAACTACTCGTATCCTAAATCTTATTTAAAATACTCAATAAGTGACCCTACTATTCGGGTTAGATGCAAACACACACAATCATGAGTGAGACCTATCATATCAGTCTATATTCCTTAGGTGGTTATCTAAAACGGCCTAATTTGGTGTGTATTTATTAATCTACACATGGTACACACGAGCGAGTATGGACCCATAAGTCGGTTCGCACACCTTTTAGACCCCTTTCTTGTCGAACGAGCATTCTCTGATAGTTGTTGATGTTGGACACCTATTAGGAATAGCGACTATCGTATCAGCATTATGATAAACATAATGATCGTTTTCCTGCCTCATAACGTACGTGTCCGTATCATAGTAAGGGGTATCTTCAGATGTATGAACACATAATGATGCATGAAGTCCTAACATTTTTCCTTTTTTATTATCATGTATGACAACCCCTCTAATGGTTTCCTTCATATTATATCATTATCATAACGTTTTCATACGTGAAATCGAGGTTGTGTATTATGCCAAAAACGTCTTATTACATGTCATTCATATCATACATTTTATCATGTCACATGTATCATATCATAAGCATATCATATCATACCATGCATGTATCATGTCATAAGCATATCACAGCATGCATCATATCGTCAAACATATTATATCGTTCACGTATCATATCTAAAATATATCGTCAAACGTATCATATCATGGCACTTCTATCATATCATTCACGCAGCATATCATAACATAAGTCATAACATTTACATAACGTATCATAGTCATATCATTTCATAACACATATCTTTTTTTTACGCTCGATTATATCATCAAACACATTATATCATAACATATATCACATTATTCACATATCGTTATGTCCAAACACATCTCAACTATTAGATAATGTTGTTATACATCTATAGTCTCAATCACCCTCGTATGTAAATTAACACACTATTTCTCTCAAAGGAGACATGAATTGTAACAATTGCATCCGGTAGAAATTTATACTCATCATAACCCAACCATAATTCTTTATGGGTTAGGTTGAGTTGATTCGGGTCAGTTCGAGTTGTTTAAATGGTTTATTCAAATTTTTGTTTTTATTAAAAGTAAAATGTTAGTTTGTAAATTGTATATTTATTTATTTTCAAACCTCTAATTAAGATTTATAACACAATTTGAATTCATATTTTGAAACTTTATGTGATGTCTCACATTGGATGGAGGAGGAGAACAAAACACCATTTATAAGTGTGTGAAAACCTTCCTCTAGCAGACGCGTCTTAAAGCCTTTAGGAGAAATCCGGAAGGGAAAGCCCAGAGAGGACAATATCTGCTAGCGGTGGGCCTTGGTCGTTATAAATGGTATCAAAGCCAGACACCGGACAATGTGTCAGCCTTCTCGTTGTTCCCTGAAGGGGGTAGACACGAGGCAATATGCCAGTAAGGACACTAGGCCCCGAAGGGGATGGATTTGGTGGCGGTCCCACATTGATTGGAGGAAGGAAAGAACGTCCTGCCTGGGTCGTTACAAATGGTATCAGAACCAGGCATCGGACAATGTGGCAGCAAGGCGATGTGTCAGCAAGGACGCTGGGCCCCGAAGGGGGTGGATTTGGTGACAGTCCCACATCGATTGGAGGAAGGAAAGAGCGCCAGCGAGGACGCTGGGCTCCGAAGGGGGTGGATTGTGATGTCCCACATTGGTTGGGGAGGAGAACAAAACACCAACAAAACATCATTTATAAAGATGTGGAAACCTTCCCCTAGCAGATGCGTTTTAAAGCCGTGAGTAGAACAATGTGCTAGCGAGGCAGTGTGCCAGTAAGAACGTTGGGCCCCAAAGGGGGTGGCGGTCCCACATTGATTGGAGGAAGGAGTGACGGTGTGTCAGTAAGGACGCTGGGCCTCGAAGGGGGTGGATTTGGTGGCAGTCCCACATCGATTGGAGGAAGGAAAGAGCGCCAGCAAGGACGCTGGGCCCCGAAGGGGGTGGATTGTGATGTCTCACATTGGTTGGGGAGGAGAACAAAACACCATTTATTTGGACGTTGGCTCCGAAGGGGGTGGATTGTGATGTCCCACATTGGTTGGACAGGAGAACAAAACACCAACAAAACACCATTTATAAGGGTATAGAAACCTTCCACTAGCAGATGCGATTGAAAGCCATGAGGAGGAGCCCAAATGAAATAATATTTGCTAGCGATGGGCATGGAAGTAATAAAAAATAATAATTATATAAATATAAATAAAATAAATAATAAATGTATAATTAAAAATAATTTTTGAAGTGATTCAAATCTAATTTAGGGACTCATGAAATTTTCTTTTATTTGATGAACGGAATCTAATCCAAAATAAATTCATAATCAAACCAAAATCTACATTTTAGATTGGATTGATCGTATTTCTCGAGTTATCAATTTTTTTAACATTTTAAATAATGAATGTAATAAATGTATTCGATAATGGTTGAAAATACTTCGTATATAATTTTATATGGTAACATATAAATTTTGAATGCTTTCCTCTTAAATATTTGATAGTTAAATAGATAAAATAATAATAATAATAATAATAATAATAATAATATAAGGTTGAATTAAAAATAAAGTTAAATTGAAAAAAATAAAGAATAAACAAGATAATAAAAAAGAAATTATAAAAAAAATAATTAATTTAAGTTGAAAGATATTTAGTATAAAAAAAATGTTTAATAATGTATTAATTATTTTTAGTTAATGGTGGTTTACAGCTCTCTAAGCATCATTAACTCCCTCACCATACCAATTACAATAATTGAGCACTTAAATAATATCCATTTAATAAATAAATAAATAAATAAAAACTCTGAAATTATTAAAAAAATAATAATAATAATAATAAAATATTATCGAATTATATAATGATGTTGAGCTTGAAATATTGATGGCTGATTAATTTTCAAATTTCCACTTACCGACTGCTAAACGCGCTTTTTTTTTTTTCTTTTTCTTAAAATTATCTTTATCGATCGTTGAAATTTTTGGGTTTTCGTTCGTACTATCTTTTTTATCATTAGTAAAAAAAGAAAACGCTTTTCTTGCCTTCTCTCAAGATGATTCATCGAAATTTCGAGACGGTTTATATGAATATGACATAGGGATTATGTCAGGTAAATGTAATTTTGATCGATCGATCATAGTTAGCCTTGAATCTTTCAAAAGAAACGAAAACTTAACTAAGGGTGTTAGGTTTATATCGGGTTAGCCACTCAGGTGAGAGGTATGAAACAAGTTTGTGATGGTTCGACGTGTGATTCTAATTAGGTAACTTGTTGGGTTGGATAATCGAGATGACCTACAAAATAGACTAACATGCTCCCGTGCTTAAGTGAGTAACAAAATCGAAGGGTGTGTTGATTTGAGTAACGTTGGATTGCATGCATTGTTTAGAGAGTGTCTCCCAGTTGACACACTTATTAGATCGTGCATGAGGCTAGTGGTGTCAAAATGGGCGATCTTGTGGTCGTCGTTCTAATCAATGATTTCTCTTGAGACATCGTTACCCATTTGAGTAATTAGCTCTTACTTCATCAGCTTGGCTACACAACCCTCGAGAAATGTACTTTTTCCTGTAAGAACGTGCGAGCCTAATGATATGGTATGTGAATTCTAAACTTTCTTTTATGAGTTCAGAGATTTTGAACGTTTGATCTTTTGATCAACAATATGTGTCGTAAACAATATGAGATATGTATATGTTGACCCGTCAGATAAATACGACAACTAAACTAAAGCTGCATAGTTTTGTTTCTTGACTCTACAATCCTACGTACTCGACACTCCTTGAATATATATCGAACCGCTACGTGAAAAGTAAGGTGATGAATAAATTAAGAAAGCGAGGGAAACAGCTGCAAAGCAACAAAACATGAGAAAAAGGAGTTTTCTTTACAAAGATACTATGTTTGACTTTTTTTGAGATAAGCACAAGAGCCGACATTATTTTACTTTTGACTTAAAACGACAGCCAATGAGAGAAGAACACGTGTCGGGCTCGGAAATCCTTAAGATTCTTGTGGGCCCACTAAGGCAGAGGTTCTATGCTTTGGCCTTTGGGTTGAATCCGACAAAGATTGGGACAAAAAGTGACGGTGGAGAAAAACAATGAACTTTTTTTTTTTATTTTTTTATTTTTATTATTTTTATTTTTTTTATTTTTTTAATTAATTTATTTATTTAATTTTAATTGTAATAGTCCAAAAATAAATAAATAAATAAATATTATTATAAACAAAAATTGTAATAATAAATTAAAAAAAAAAGTCAGATTTGTGAAAACAGGAAAGTCTAGCATATTTATAAGTGATGTTGCAGATCTACTTAGAAAGAGATTTGTTCTGTAAGTTATATTTTCAATCTCTTTCGTCCTTCATCCATTCTGTTATAAATTTTTTTTCCTTGTCCAATTATTTAGATTTTTTGTTAGGTTAAAATCATTCTAGAATCAATAACATTTTAGGTAAGAGTTTTAGGCCAAACAATCATTAAAAAAAATGGCCTTGAATATATTAAAATAAAAATAAAATAAGAAAATACAGTAAAATTTGACCCGAAATATTTGTTAGAATTAAACTTGTAAGAAAATAAAATAAAATAAGGAAATACATTAGATTTTTGGGAGTAAGAAAATAAAAAGGGAGATAGAAAAGGTAAAATAAATTTTGGAAGGAAGAATCTATTAATAAAATTTACTAATAATATTTGTTTACAAAATTAAAAATAAATACTAGAAAAGATTCATAATTTGGACTATATAATAACAATATATTCTCTAAATAGTAAGAATAGAAAATAAATATTTAATGAAAATAGAATTATATATATATATATATATATATNCAATGAGAGAAGAACACGTGTCGGGCTCGGAAATCCTTAAGATTCTTGTGGGCCCACTAAGGCAGAGGTTCTATGCTTTGGCCTTTGGGTTGAATCCGACAAAGATTGGGACAAAAAGTGACGGTGGAGAAAAACAATGAACTTTTTTTTTTTATTTTTTTATTTTTATTATTTTTATTTTTTTTATTTTTTTAATTAATTTATTTATTTAATTTTAATTGTAATAGTCCAAAAATAAATAAATAAATAAATATTATTATAAACAAAAATTGTAATAATAAATTAAAAAAAAAAGTCNATTGACTTGGATACAAAGGACAAAATCGAACTTTGTTAAGGATAAATTGGTGACACCAGCCTAAGCTAATCATGTAAGTGGCCTTATTATCGGCATGGTTATATNTCAGATTTGTGAAAACAGGAAAGTCTAGCATATTTATAAGTGATGTTGCAGATCTACTTAGAAAGAGATTTGTTCTGTAAGTTATATTTTCAATCTCTTTCGTCCTTCATCCATTCTGTTATAAATTTTTTTTCCTTGTCCAATTATTTAGATTTTTTGTTAGGTTAAAATCATTCTAGAATCAATAACATTTTAGGTAAGAGTTTTAGGCCAAACAATCATTAAAAAAAATGGNTTACATTCATGAAACGTTAATGTTAGGTTACATACTGAAGTGCTATGGATATGAGATATTGATAAAGGAATACAGTTAAGTTATGGGTAGAATGGGATAGGTGTGTGATAGATTGATAGAACGATAGCATTAGGATNGACCCGAAATATTTGTTAGAATTAAACTTGTAAGAAAATAAAATAAAATAAGGAAATACATTAGATTTTTGGGAGTAAGAAAATAAAAANTCGACATGACTATGATAGGTATAAGAACGTTAAGGCTATGATAAGTTAGGGAACGATATAACCACGAAGTGTTTACGATATGATATGACATGTGAATGACAGATATATATATATATATGTTGTCATATGATATGAAATATGTTATGGTACGAGATATGTGATAAATTGACATGTTTATGATATGATATATTGTGATTCGATATGTTATGGTATGATATGTATATGATGAAATGTTATGTTAAAAGCATGGGACGTTCTGTTATGTTTCCTAAATTGTGTGTATACAACATGATATGAATGACATGAAATCACGATAGATGATATGAAATTTAACCCCGTTAGAATTATGTATGATATGAGAACTGAAGAATGAGAAACGAAATGATATGAATGATGAATGATATGTGAAATGATATAAAAAAGGATATGATATGTACAGAACGCTAGCGGGGTTGTATTAAATGATAATGAAGATGAAAAAATGTTGGAACCTCATGGATTATGTGTGTTCATGTATTTAGGGATACCCCTATTCCATCACGAGGGTATGGACACATACATCTATTAGGCAGACATAGTATCGTTATGTTTTACATAATGTTATCGTGACAGTTACTAATTCTAATGGGTGTCCGGCAAAAGTTGAGCTACCAAAGAAGGCTCACCCGACAAGAAAATGAGCCAACGGTGTAAGAACTATCTGGTGAGCCCATACTCGCATGTATGGGTTGTGTATATAGTATATGGTACACATCCAAGCTGCTCAATTAGAATAGTATCGTAGCAAAAAATAGACTGATAGGTCCCGTCATTGCATTCGCATGTTCTTGCATTTAACCCCGATAGTGGAGTCATTTGCTAAGTATTTTTAAGCCACATGCTACCTTTATTTCAGACAAAACATTCTTGTATGACTGACGAAAACATCGCAATTCGAGACTATGACACATGCATAGGCTATTTGTATTATTTTTTTTTAGACTTGCTAGAATAGGATGTTTTTTTTTTTAAAAAATTTAAACGCTTATTTATTTTATTTAGTCTTTTGTTGTGTCGTTTTTAAAAGTGTTTTTCAAAACACTTAAGTCCATGACAATGTTTTAAGCTAAACGTTATATTTTGTGAAAGTTTAAATAGACTATTTCTGCATTTAATGTTTATGATATATATACAGTAACGACCTTAAGTTAAGTAGAAAATTTCCGATCGTTACGATAATGAAGATATTAAAAACATTTTAAATTTTAGAGAAAAAGTTTTAATAAAAATAAATAAAGAAAATAAGTTAATTAATAATAATAATAATAAAAGGATAATATGAGATAATCGATCTTATCTCTCCACCAACCCCTCGTTCCTTCTTCTCTAGAATACTTCAATCAACCCCTTTATCAAACAACCTACCAAATAAGTTAATTAATAATAATAACAAAAAAAAAAAAGGATAATATGAGATAATCGATCTTATCTTTCCACCAACCTCTCATAACTTCTTCTCTAAAATACTTCGATCCACATACCTTGTATGGGTAATTCCAAGTTAAGAGTGTGTTTGGCAATGCCAAGTTAAGACCTACCTTGTATGGGTAATTCCAAATTAAGAGTGTGTTATGAACACAGACTCTCCACAATGGTATGATATTGTCCACTTTGAGCATAAGTTCTCGTGGCTTTGCTTTTGGGCTTCCACAAAATACCTCATACCAATGGAGAGAGTATATGATCATTCCTTAAATTAGCCGATGTGGGACTTTCATCGAACAAAGAGTATGAAAATTGGCAAAATTAACGTGTGAACAAGAGAAAAAAGGGAAACAAATACGGAAAAAGAAGATGATAGATCTGAGAAGTATTAAATTGTTAGTCACATGGGTCATTGGAAGACTCTACTCATGCAAAGTCTCTGATGTCCGGAAGTCTAACACATGGGCCATTGTAAAATTTAGAGAAATAGTTTTACAGCAGTTTGTACTTGAAATTGATGTCACAGGCACACATAGGTCATCAAGAATAAATTGGTGACACTAGCTTAAGCTAATCAGATAAGTGACCTTATTGTTGGAGTTAGATAATTGAATGATGTAGGATGGTGCATGCCCCAGGCACCTACATGCACCATATTATTTATGTTATGTATATGTGTTGTATGTAATGACATATGATGTTATGCTATATATGCATGTGATATCCATTATGCCGTATTGTGAAGGAAATGGAACACTGTGTAGGTCATGTTATGTCATGCATGTAGGTACTATGTCATGAATGCAAGGAGAAAGAAATGATGTTAAAGTTATGCTATGAATGTAAATCATAGGGACCTCATGCATGTATGTAGGTCATGTGCAACGGGATACTTCCCCGTTATGTTATGTTAGTATGGACGTGTACCTTCGATATTTTGGATGAGGCATTACGATTATGGTCAAAGTTTTTGATAGCATATAACCCGAATAGAAATAATTAACAACTAGTCACATCCCTCTATAGTACTTTTGAGAGTATTTTAGTTTTAGGGAGTGTAGACATGATTTTGGTGACGGGTCATACACCTCAGTATTGACATAACAATGATAGCAACGACCTATCTAACATGAAAGCTTCGCAGCGGAGGCTTGGAACAGGCATATGGCATGCGGCCATGGACAACACGTCCTAGACAAGTATGACCGGGATATCTGGACATGTGGCCACAGGCAACACGTCTTGGACAAGCATGACCATGACATAACGCACACTTCATTCCGCTCTCTAATCGATGTAGAATTTCACAATCTACTTCCGTTGGTAGCAAATGCCCTCGCTAGCACACCGCTCGGTGTCTGCTCTAATACCATTTGTAACAGCCCAAACCTACTGCTAATAAATATTGTCTACTTTAGCTCGTTACATATCACCGTCATCTTCACGATTTTAAAACACATCTACTAGGGAGAGATTTTCATACTCTTATAATGAATGTTTTGTTTCAATTTTTAACCAATATGGGATCTCTCGAGGAATATACTAAATGAATTTTAATTTATAAAGATAAAATTAAAAGTTTAAAACGTAATTGTCGATTTGACGTTCAAAGGAAACATATTTTAAGAAGTGTGAGAACGAACGTGTAATTAAAACGGCAATCCTAACTGGTTAGTTCATATTTAACCTTAACAATTACTAAAAGTGATTAAGATTATTATGTAATTACTTTTACCTCTCTAAGAACAATCCAAAACACACCTCCCAAGAAAGATAAAATGATTCGTTACTTAAAAACAACCGAGATAAGTTAGTTAAGCTATGTTCAAATTGGTGGAGTATTATGAAAACAAATTCTAGAGAGAAAAAATGATTAAGATTATAATCAAAACATAAAATATTATGCATTTTTTAATTTAATGATGATATAAAAAAAATTATTGTATTTACGACCAATTTTAAATTGATGTGTCGAAGTTATGGACTAGCAAAGCTCAAATTCAAATGATGAGACGGAAAAGTCATCTAAGCCCAAACTCACACTACCGTAAAAAAGCTCTATAAATAAAGAAGTCTCCTTCATTTTTTTGAGTTCAAGAATTCGAGAACCGAACACAATTAAGACGATTCAGAAAACTTTTACATTATTCAACATAACAACGATAGTAAACTATCCACCCTCCTATCCCGACAGACATCGACGAAGTAATCAGACGAGAAGTACCCTTAGTATGGCTTCAAAGGGTTGCCTCTGAACTAATAGATGGCGGAGCGAGAAGTGCCCTTAGTATGGCTTCAAAGGGTTTAGCCTCATGAACTAATAGATGGCCTTGATTTGGAATCTCATGATATTGAATCCATGTTAGCTTTTGTGCTATAAAACGGTTCAATTCAATGGGAACCATTCGGTCTTCACTACCTTGCCACATATGAACAGAGCCCTTATTATCGGGAAATGGATTGGTCAAGGCCATGAGATCAAACTCCCATTTTCCGTAACTACATAGTATGTCTCTATTAAAAGAATCATGTTGACCTTGTTGTAATACTTTTTTCTGAAATTGTTACAAAAGAGAAAAGATTTGAATGCTTTAGCATATTAATTATGTCGAACGTAATCATTTCAAGATACGTACCTGTTCAGGACGTTCTAATAGTCGGTTTAATATGACTTCATCCGAATCAGAAAACATGCCTTCCCTACCCAACTTTGGGAACCATTTTTGTGTCATCCACCAATAGAACAACCAAGGTGTGTAATGTGCAATCCAAAATGTACGTTTGTAAGATGGAGGAAGCTTCTTAAATGATTGTTGAGATAAAGCGGAAGGAAGAGAAGGCCACCAGAAATTAACGGTAGGAACCACCATGGAAGCGCCTAGGAGTCTGCAAATATTGCTCCATCAATCTATATAGTCTATACTCAAATCATTTAGATTGTTGTGTTTATCTAGTCTCTATACTTTCAAAATATTGAATTGATGATAGCGAAATAGACAAATACCTGTGTGGGATATACTTCAGACAACTCCAAATAGCGTATGTTCCAATTGAACATCCCATTACATAAAATTTTGTGCCGATCTCCAATCTGTCAGCTAGTTCTTGAATATCAAACGCCTCGGACTTCACTGAACGTGCTGGATACGCATCACTCTCACAGTAACCAGCTCTATCGTAGATCAATATATATACCTTAAGCTCTTCCATAAGTTCCTAAAAATCAAAAGATCGAATACATTTTAGTGGAGTAATACAAGTCGAGGGGAATATTCGAGCCATGAGTAAGAGAAAAGAAGAATAATTTAGTACTTGAGAGATATGCAATTCCATATCTTTGCAGCTATCAAGGCCATGGCAAATAATGACTTTGAATTGAGCCTCTTCCTTAGAAACTCCGAGTTCTCTATAGGCTAAGTACCTTCCATCATGGAGTTGTACTCGAGGTGAAGTCATCGCAGGACCATTTGGGAACCCACATTTCTTAGCCGGTGGAGGCTTCAAAAGTGCTCGATGAACAACCCATATGATTAGAGCACCTAATGCAATCGTTACTCCGATTGATATAATCATGTTCTAATTATCTGCAAAAACAAGAACATACGGTGATTAACGATCAAACCCATTAGAAACTACAAAAAGAAAGAGAAGAACGATAATCCAATTCGAAACTCAGATGAATTCGGTGCCTTTACCTTTGTTTTTGAATAAGAAACCCTAGCCAAGAGCAAGAATTTATACCATCAAACGAGTATTGAACTCGAAATTGTTTCATCTAGAGTGAGACCAAATAGCTTAGTTGTAACCTTACGTAACGTATATTATGCATTAATTTCAAGACGCTCGAGACAAAGTTAGTTTCAACAAGTTTCACTTTAATTTTGGGATAACTTAGCGTAGAATATACTCCGACATATTCCCTCTCATTACATGCAAGAACCATACGTTTCCCATTTCATTATGAACCTTTTCTCGTTTCTTCTCTCTCTTACATGCAAGACTTTCCATTCATGCCTTATTCCTCCTCATCCTCTCTCAAAAAAGTGCCAAAAACTCTCTTCACGCTCTTCGAGTTGTTTGAGGGGTCCATCATTTCATGGAAACGATATCTCGGGAGACCTGGTTTAAATAGAATTGAAAATTTCGATCGGGAGGGAGTTGAGAATTTTTTTTTTAATTTTTTTATTTTTGTTGGCTAAATGAGGTCGGAGACGATAATTATATTCCTCATACCCGTCTCCACCCATGACCACACACAAATCTCCAATCACTTATATTGAAAAATGGATGGTTTGTTTTGACCCGTTACGTATTGCCCTCAGCTTCACGATTTTAAAATGAGTCTGAAAAGGAGAGGTTTCCACACCATTATAAAGAATTGGGCTGTTACAAATGGTACCAGAGCCAGACACCGGTCAGTGTGACAGTGAGGACGTTGGACCTCCAAAACTCTCTTCAAATTGTTTGAGAGGTCCATAAGCCCATTGAAAGGATATCTCGTGAAGACCTGCTTTAAATGAAATTGAAAATTTCGATTGAGGGAGGGAGTTCAGAGATTTCTTTTTGTTGGCTAGATGAGGTCAGAGACGATAATTATATTCTTCATACCCGTCTCCATCCATGACCACACACAAATCTCCACTCACTTATATTGAAAAATGGAAACTATTTGTAACAGCCTAATCCCATTGATAGCAGACCGCTTTAGTCCGTTACGTCTTTCCCTCAGTCTCACGATTTTAAAACGAGTCTGGTAGGGAGAGATTTCCACACGATTATAAGGAATTGGGCTGTTACAAATGGTACTAGAGACAGACACCCGGCGGTGTGACAGCGAGAACGTTGTACCCCAAAACTCTCTTTAAGTAGTTTGAGAGATCCATCAGCCCGAGGAAGTGAAATCTCGTGAAGACCTACTTCAAATAGAATGAAAAATTTCTATTTCAACTAGCAATGAGGGGGGAGTTGGGAGATATTTTTTCTCGTTTGTTAATAGGGTCACGGGCGGAGAATATATTCTCCGCCGCCCTCGATAACATGCCCTACAAGTGTATGAATATTCCTTTTATTTATGGTTTGTCTCGTTGTCATGCTTTGTTGTAAATTGTCCTAAATTTTTATTTAATTTATAACTCTCTTTCAATTTAATAAATTCATTAAATAAGAATATTATTAATTTGGTTATTAATTTTGTAACCATTTTAATATAATCTTATTTAATTCCACAACATTTGATGATTCAAACAATTGTCCCGAGATAATGGGTCTGCCTAGGAGGTTGTTTATATTGGAATTTGATATCGGACAAGAAGCGGACATCTCCTGCAACGCAAGCTGCATTGTTCGCCAATCGTGGGGAGTACTGCCTGATCATTTCTACAAACTTAAAGTCAGGCAATGTTTTCTATTTACATTCACGTCTCTTAGAAAGAGCCTTGCCTTAGACTTGATTGGAACAAAGCTAAGAAAGAAGGAGGCGGAATGGAGAAAGGAAAGGGACAAGGGTGGTCTTGCTTGTCGGGAACGGGCTTCCCAAAAAGCCAACCCGGGGCCAGAGTCAGCATAGAATGATGGTAGGTAGGCCCAAACATCACACTACACGTATAGATGCGAACCCCCCTCGTTATCGTACGTGCGACTCGGGTCAGAGCATAAGCTAGTGATGCTTTCGGCTACTGGATTCTCACCATCTAGGGTGCAGACGCCTATTACTTACTTCCTTGAAGTCCAGCACTCGGGTCGGGTTGAGAAACTCATTAAGTCAATAGAAGCTAGAGAGGAACAGTATGAGACTCAGAGTAAATCAAATGAACGTACGTTGACCTTGACTTGACAGATTCATCCAATTGAACCCACACTAAAAGGAGGACCACAAGCTCGAGGCTCGATGAAAGGCCACTTCACCAACTGGCATTACCTGCGCTTTCATCTCTCTCAGTGTGGTCAACATTGGGTATTTCCAGAATTTGATAGAGTTTTGTGTGTCACATCACATTTTTTGAGTGACATTTTGGTGAGAGTCTTTGTAGTGTAAAAGTGAGGTATTCCCTTGTAACACTTTGATTATCAGTGATTGTTTGCTACGGGTAGATGTAGGAGAATTTCTTCTCTCTGAACCACGTAAATATCTTGGTGTCTCTTTGTGTAATTCCGTTCATTGGTATTGTGAGTACATTCGTTCCGCTTTCGCTACAACAATCGGTATCATAGTTTTGTGGTTGTAGCATTTGGCGCAAAACAAGTATATGGTCACAATATGAACAACATAGAAGATACACTAGTTCATCTCGATCTAACGTCGGCATGACAAATTCTATTTCAAAACTAAGCATCACGACCTAGTAGCTTGGGTTACATCAAAAAATGAATCCTAATCTAGAAGAGACATACACAAAAGTCGTTTTAATCTCCCTCATTGTCGCACGACAAAATAACGCTCATAAAACTGAAAGAACCTATAATGTCTCACATTTTTTTATAATATTTTTACGATCGTTATGATATCTAAATGGAATTCGATTAAATCTCATTAGAACGAATTGGGTTTAAGTAAATCAAATTAAAATATAATCTTGGTCCAACACGAGTATGTATAATTTATGTTGATCGCAGCCTGTAGGCTTCTTAACAACATAATTTCCATCTAACGAGCGACGTGAACTTCCTTAATCGATAACGTTTGAACGGACTCATGATGTTTGACCTATGTGACGGTTTCAACAAGCCAACCATACGCCTCCCTTCGGTTAATGACATCTTCTCCAACATGAGTGATCACATTTCTATATTTCAACACACCACACCACTCTCGTCACAGTCGTCTTCAATGGCAAGCTACCATCAGCTTTAATTTGCGACTAGTTCGAGCCCTCACTGTGTCTCCCATCGGTCGTACATATTTGCACTATAAAAAAAAAAAGGAGGGATAAGCTTGTCGAGGAAAATGGGTATATAAGTAAGGAATATTATTTCCAATCGCACGAGGTCTTTTAGGGAAACCAAAACCAAATACATGATAACTTATGCTCAAAGTGGACAATATCATATCAGTATGGTGGGCTGTGGTTCCTAACATGGTATCAGAGTCATGCCCTTGACTTATCATGTTTATAGAATCCTTAACTGTCGAACAAAAAAGTTTTGAACTTCGAAGTTGTAGTCAAAACTGACTCAAGTGTCGAACAAAGAGTGTACTTTGTTCAAGGGCTCCAAAAAAGGAGTCGAGCCTTGATTAAGAAGAGGTTATTCGAGAGCTCCATAGCCTCAAGGGAGGCTCTACGATGTTACTTTGTTCAAATGGATGATTTTTAGGGAAGAGTCTCACATTGACTAATTAAGGGGAAGATAAACAAATCCACTGAGAGCTTATGCACAAACGGGATAATATCATACCATGGAGTAAACTGTGACTTTCATTGAGATTGATTAAAAAATATTGTTGGATATTAATTTGCAAAGGATGACTCTTGTTGTCATCTACAAAGCATCGAGAGGACGTCTTTCTCATATTGGTAGAGAAGGACTCGGTAAAGGCAGCATGAGAGACGCTGCAAACAATGCATATGGGTGTGGAACGGGTCAAGGAAGCAAATGTGCAGACATTAAAAAGCGATTTTGAGGCTATCTGCCTAAAGGATGAGATTCTATGGATGATTTTACCATGAAGGTGATAACGATCATCATTGGCACTCGTTCATTAGACGTGTACCGACCCTAGCTAGATTCCTACTTAACTTCTGTATACATAATGTAATCATTTTATGCAAAAATAATCGTAAGAATCATAATCATAAAACATTGTTATGGACTTACATGTTTATTGAAACGTCTTTAAAATAATTTAACGGAAACTAAAATAGATATACGTAAAATAAAACAGAAATACCTTATACGAACCTATACTCTACAAATTTAAATACAAACTACCTTATGCATGTGTCATGGTCGTCTAAGTTGCGATGTCACCGTCAGCCGTACATGGGAGCTTTGCCTTTACCTGGAAAATAAGAGTAGCACGTCGATTGAGTATTTTAAGAAATACTCGGTGAGTGATCCCACTATTGGAGTTAGATGCAAGCACACACAATCATGATTGGGACCTATCATTTAAATCTGAATTCCTTTAGTCGACTATTCTAAGCAGGTAATTGGATGTGTATTTACTGTTCTACACACGACCTATACGTGCGAGTATGGACCCACCCGGTTCGAACATCTCCTGGGCCCCTTTCTTGGTCGGGCTAGCATGCTCTAGTGCTGTTGCCGAATACTTGGTAGGGATAGTGACCGTCGCTGCATTATGATAAACATAATGATCATTTTCCTGCCGCATAATGTACGCGTCCGTACCATCGTAAAACGGACAATTCTCTAATGCATGAGATCCTAACATTTTTCGTTTATTAAACCATGTAAATCTACTCCATTCATTTTTCCTTCCTATCATATCATGCACTTAACATGTTCTTCAACATATCATATTATATCATGCACGTACCATATCATAAAGCATGTCACAACATGTATTATATTGTCAAACGTGTTACACCATAACATATATCATATCATTAGCACATTATATCATAACACGTATCATAACATCATATCATATCACAAACATACCATATTCATATCATTTCATAAACATTTCACACATAACAAGGATATGACACGTGCAGAACCACGAGGCACTTGTCATCATACAAACATAAACTTCTAACCATACCGATAGTAAGACCACTTACTTGGTTGACTTTAGCCAAAGTTCTATCTAACTCCAAATTTGCTTGCTTTCGTCCTTCGAATTTGTTCTCTCTTTATGTCGCGACTTCACCTATTTTGAATATTCACTTAATTTCCCTAGTAAAAATTGAATTCCATGTTTTCGGTAAAAAAAAGAGTATATATATATATATATATATATATATATATATAATAGTTTAACCCTCTCTAAATCTTTTTTTATTTTTTATTTTTTTTTCTATCTCGTCCCCATTTTTGTAATTAAGTTACTATGTACTCTCGATCGATAATCGATTTTTTTTTACGTTTATTGATCGATTTTCTGGATTTATATAAAATTATTGTCATTTAATTTCTAATTCAAAGATAAATAATTGCAACCAAATTAGAATAGCTAAGATATAACTTCTCTATAAATAAATCGGTTGTGGAGAGATGAGAAGTAAGTGTAGAGATGAGAAATGGGTTATTTATTTATTTATTTTTATGGTAGTGGCAGCCGACAACGGTTGCCCGAGGGCATTGCTGGTCGGCGACAACCATGGAGAAGTGAATGTGGAGAGATTCGGGAGTGAGTAGTGTAAGAGTATGTTGTTCGAGAGAATTTTCAATTAAATACTATAACGTTTTCTAAAGTTGATTTCTAGTAGGGGTGTACATTCAATCCGACAACCCGGACCAACTCAACCCGAACTATAAGGGTTGGGTTGGGTTGGAGTAGTATTTCTGGTAGGGTGGGTTCATTTTTCTAAACCCGAACTGAATCGGTTCGATTTTGGGTTCGTGAGACAAAACTTTCGAGTTGACTTGAGCCAAATAAAAATATTTTTAATTTCTTTACTTAGTTTCTTATATATATATATATTTTAAAAATACCTTCATATTTCCTACTATTGACTAAATATATTATTTATTATATAATACAATATAATTATTTAATTTAAGAATATGATTTAAGATAGGTTTATTAATAATGATTCATACATTTTCGTTCATAAATTATACCTATTATAAATTTTAATGTATTTATTATCTATTTGGTATAATATTATACCACAATTTATATATATATTTATTTTTCTAATAATTTAAGACGTGAACATATTTCAATTATATATTTTTATATATTTTTTATTTTTGTTATATACAATACATTTAAATTAATCGTTTTTATTGTTTATTTAATTTCATGATTTATCCTTCTATATATATATTTTTTTTTACTTTAACCCATTCTAAAAAAAATATCGGTTGTATTTAGTTTTATGATAATTTTAAACTATATTAATATCTTACCATTTTTTTAATTAATTTTTTATTTCTGGTGAATAATTATAGATTGATTTGGGTTTATTCATAAACTTTTAATATAAATAAAACTTCAAAAAAAAAAAAAAAAAAATTTNCCCAACCCGAAAATAGAGGGTTGGGTTGGGTTGTAAAACATTTTGTGTTGAGTTGGGTTACCAATCCAACCAACACGAACTACCCAAACTCGACCCGAAAATAAAGGGTTGGGTTGGGTTAGTGAAAAGTTTTGGGTTGAGTTGGGTTACCAATCCAACCAACCCGAACTTGGGTTGGGTAAAAAAAAATAGCTTAACCCAACCCAATCCGGATCATGTACACTCCTAATTTTGATCGTCTCATTTAAATATTTATTTTCAAACTCTTTAAAAAAAGCATTTAAATTATTGTCAAACACTACAAATTTTATGTTTTGAGTCTTAAATTTGAAAAAGAGAAATATAATTGAAAAAATAAAAGGGAAATTAGAATGGGGGAGAAATCATGGTTTTATTTATTTATTTATTTATTTTCTTTTAAATAAATAAAAAAAGAAAAAATGAAAAGGAAATAAGAAAACCCTAACCCTTTGTTCATCTTACCTTCCTTCCGCCGGTACCGTGAGTTTCACCCGAACAGCTCCCTTTCGTTTTCCCTCTCTCTCCGCCGGCTATACCACGACGATTCCAGTAATATCGTAGGGCGGCGAACAGCAGCACCTCGCCGACGTCGTTCTTTGGTAGCTTGCGACCCACGGCGGCAATTTCTTCTCCCTCTCGTCTTCTCCGGCGAGCGACGGACGAAAACACATAATTTCCAGCGTCTTCATCTTCTCTCTGGCGTGCGCAGAGACACACGACGCGGGACCCACGCAACGCGACGCTTCAACTCTTCCGCAACGACGGATGGTTTGTAGGACGGCTGTGCAACCAGCCGACGTGACCTCACGGATTCGTAGCCATTTCTGCATTGGTTAGGGTTTTCAGCAGCGTTTTCTTCAGGTTTGGTAAAGACCCATATCTTTTCGGCTTTAGTTTAGTGTTACCCATTCGGTAAAGGATTTAAATACGCCGGATTAAGTTTATTCAAACACTAACAAGCAAGCCTTCGAGACTGATTTGGAGGGTTCAAATTAAGGTTTAATATTGTTCTGGGAGTCTTCAGAATAGTTTAGGAGCGGTTTAGAACGTTTAGAAGTAGATTAGTAGTCTGATTGTTGTGTGCTAGCTTGCTGTGTTATGTCTTGAATTTGTGATATGGATGCATGCTGTAATCTGTGATGCCTTCTCTTTCGGCAAGGTTCGGTAAGGACCCACTTCTTTTCGGCTTTTGTTTAGTGTTACCCATCTGGTAACGGCCTCAAATAAGCAGGATTAAGTTTATTCAAACACCAACCAGCAAGCCTTTGAGGTTGTTGATGGCGTTTAATAGTTCAGGACTGGTCCAGTGGGTTCAAATTAATGTTTAATATTGTTTTGAGAGTCTTTAGAATAGCTTACGAGCGCTTTCGAACGTTAAGAAGTAGATTAGTAGTCTGATTGTGTCTTCTTGCTTGCTGTGTCATGTCCTGAATTTGTGATATGGATGTTAAGCATGCTGTCATCTGTGATGTCTTCTCTTTCGGAAAGGTTCGGTAAGGACCCACTTCTTTTCGGCTTTTGTTTAGTGTTACCCATCTGGTAACGGCCTCAAATAAGCAGGATTAAGTTTATTCAAACACCAACCAGCAAGCCTTTGAGGTTGTTGATGGCGTTTAATAGTTCAGGACTGGTCCAGTGGGTTCAAATTAATGTTTAATATTGTTTTGAGAGTCTTTAGAATAGCTTACGAGCGCTTTCGAACGTTAAGAAGTAGATTAGTAGTCTGATTGTGTGTTCTTGCTTGCTGTGTCATGTCCTGAATTTGTGATATGGATGTTAAGCATGCTGTCATTTGTGATGTCTTCTCTTTCAGCAAGGTTCGGTATTCGGTAAAGACCCACTTCTTTTCGGCTTTAGTTTAGTGTTACCCATCTGGTAATGGCCTCAAATACGCAGGATTAAGTTTATTCAAACACCAACAAGCAAGCCTTGGAGGTTGTTAGTGGCGTTCAATAGTTCAGTACTGGTCCGGTGGGTTCAAATTAAGGTTTAATATTGTTTTGGGAGTCTTTAGAATAGCTTAGGAGTTCTTTTGAACGTTAAGTAATTAGATTATTAGTCTGATTGTTGTGTGCCAGCATGCGGCGTGATGTCTTGAATCTGTGATATTTATGCTACAATGTACTAAGGTATATTTTCCCCCTTCTTTTTGTGGATATTTCAGATGAGCCTTGCAACTAATTCTCCAGCTCACTCATCTAGTAGTGACGATTTTGCTGCATTTCTTGATGTAGCCCTAGAATCCCATTCTTCTGACTCGTCACCAAACAAAAACGCCGAGGTTGGCAGTAATGTTGAAAGTGAGAGGTACAGCTAATTTCTAAACTTAATAAATTTCCGATGATCTTTGAAATTAATAATGTCTAAAGACTGTGGTTTGGGGTTCTTTTTTTGTTTTGTTAATCTAATGTGTTTATTACTTCAATCTACAATTAAGTGGGACGTATTTTGTAGTTGCCTGGCTCTCTTTTGAATCTCATACAGAGAAAAAGATGAAATGTGAATTATTATGATTAAGAGTGTTGAGTTCCTTTTTTCAGTTTCTGGACGGTATTTTTAAAACAATTGATCATGTTTGGTATGGTACGATGTTCGATAATTCTTGTTGAAATGGGATTTCATGATTGGTTTAACATTCCAGATTTCCCCATGTGACTCTCTTGTGCTGGTTTTATAGCAGTTTGTCGATTCTAAGCTTTAAAATCTCAAACCCTCAGTTTTTAAGACTTTTTTTAAAAAGAAACCTTATTTCCAAGAGGAAGAATGAAAGAATAAGGTCAAGCTGCAAAGCCGTACGAAAAAAAGAAGATTATAAAATCTTAGACTATGGTAGATTATTATTTACCGTACGTGTAATTATTATTAAAAGTCTAAAACTATGGTAGATCGGATTCTGCTAATAACTTCTCATCGCCCAATAAGTGTCGTAAGTAATTTCTATTTCTTTTTCCTTTTGCATGATTTACAGCATTGAGTTGTGGCAAGTGGCGACTATCATTTCTGCACTTAATAACGGGGTTTGTAGGATTGGTTATAAGTTATAGTCATATAACTAAATTGTGGTAGTTTATCTTCATTTTATCAATTTAATCTTTCAAGCAGTTTTTATTCAATTCATTCAATTTTGTAGGATAAAACGTCGTAAGGTGGAGAAGCTGGTATGCTCAGAGGAGGACACTCTGTGTGGAGTTGAAGAGCAAAGTTTAGGTAAATTAAACTGTTCCTACTAACCCCTTTTGTTGTCTATCTCTTACTGGCTCTACTCTTTACTTTCATCATAGCCAATTTGTGGTTGCCACCTGTATCGTACTTAACTTAGTCCTTACTTATTAGACGGCTGACTAACTATATGACGTACTTGCTTATTGTGTTCTTGATGGTTGCCTTCTCTTCCCTTCATGTATGCAAATCTGATTGGAGGCTTGTCACCCTTTTTTATCCATCTTTTATTTGAATTGCATGAGCTTCTCTAAGAATCATCTAATGTTGTCTCCAAAATGATCTAGATATAAATACCTATCGGTGTTTTCACGTAAGAAACTATGAAATTGGTCCATAAGGGTTAGGGAGAACTGGTTCAAGCTTTGGAGGCCATCTACCTAGGATTTATGCTAACATAGGATGAGAGTTAACCACCTTGAGTTGGCTTAGTAGTCAAATAAGGGTTATGAAAATAATAAAAAGCTTAGAGAGAATGAGTTCAAGCCTTGATGGCCACCTACCTAGGATTTAATATCCTATGAGTTTTCTTGGAAACCGAATGTTGTATGGTTTGACAGTTGTCTCGTGAATTGTTGTAATGTGTACAAACTGGCTCAAACACTCATTGGACGAGAGTTGTAATTATATATGGTAGTTGTGATCGATCCTTGGTCTAAATTAAGTCAATTTTAGTTCCTTGGTCTAACTTTCTAATGTATCCTGTTCAGTTCCGTGTAATTGTAGCTTATTAACATAAAGCCTTCATTTCGAAGCAAGTATTTGACTCCTTGTTTTTCTGCATTGGGTTTTCTCTAACTGTTGAATTCTGCTATTTTGAAAATAATAATCATTGCAGAAGTATTATCAAAGCAACAGTTATGCAGTCATCCTGGTTCATTTGGAAATATGTGTATCATCTGTGGGCAGAGGTTGGATGAGGAATCTGGCGTAACGTTTGGGTATATTCATAAGGTTTGTCTTCTTCATATGGATATCTAATTATCTACTGTTCTTTGTTACCATGTATAGAATGTTTGTGTGGGGTGGGCTCAAAAGGCATGGTAGTTTGCAAAATGGGCACCATTTAGAAGAGGAATGAGAAATGATGTCAATCATAAGGCCTTGTAATGGTAGTTTACAAATTGGCGCCATTTAGAAGAACGAGAAATTGAAACGACCCTATTTTTCTACTGAAATAGAGCTGCTACTACATGGATAATATGACTGTTAAGTGCGGAAATATTCATTTAGAATATTCCAAAAACGATGTCATAGACTTAAACGTTCATAATATAAGCTTTAAATAACATGACAATTTTAATAAAATAAAGAAAATAATAAATAATGTCTTGGTCTAACCTAAAGGCTACAAAATAGACAAAATACAACTACCCTAACGTAGGTTCACGTCTTTGATCGTGACGTCACTGTCATCCCGTCATCCATATAGGGATGCCTTACCTTTACCTGAAATGTAAGAGTAACACATGACTTGAGTACTTAAAAAAAAAAACTAAAAAAGTAACCCCATTGTTGGGGCTAGGAAATGCAAACACATGCAACATGGTGGGATCTATTTTAACATATCATAGCATGACCTTAGGCTGTTTGACAGTCAAGGCATAGTTGGATGTGTAGTACTTCTCTACACATGACCCACGTGTGAGCATGTATCTACTAGGCGGGCTTGTACACCCCTTTGGCCTGGCTCGTCGGGCTAGCACTTGCTAACGGGCTCTTGTCGAACACCATGGCGGGAAAGGGCTTGCATAATATTATGACAAACATAAATGTCGTAAATTATAAGTCGTAATGCACGCGTCTGTATTCATCATATTGGAGAAGTATCCTGATACACATAACACACAAATATGCATGAGGTTTCCATAGCATATAATCATGGAATAATGTATGATGCAAGACAAACCTCAATTTATCTAAACGTAATAAGTTAGTGAAGTATGCTTACATAATTTTTCTGTATATTTTGTAATACGTAATATAACTTTCATGACATGGTCTAAGGAGGTTTATGCATCATAGATTAACAATTTCTTAACAACTTTATACAACATGACATGATCACAAAAATAACACAATTTTATTACATGATATAGCTTATCATAGCATATGTGACATAACATGGCATAACATGACAAAACATAGCCTATCATGTCAACCAGGGGCCATAAGGCATGTATCATCATACATTATACAATTCATCCAATCAAGTCGATAGTAGAGTCACTTACTTGGTTGGCCTAGGTGGAAGTAACTACATTTTCTTGATGCTAGCTTAATGCTGAACCTTGCCATTTAATTCTACCTAAGGAGTCCTACACTCATAACTTCAAATTGAATATGTATAAAATAATTTTAACTCTAACTTTAAATAATTTTAAATTAGCTAAAAAAGTAGCCCTACTAACTTTAAATGCCTCCCAATTGTTGAAACTAGTAGGGAAGGGACCTCGCATATCAAATTTAAGCTGGATCAGACAAAAAGTCGACTTGGAGCCGTCAGAAAATGTAGTCTTTGATTGGCTCTGAACTGCTCAAGTGAGATGAAAGGGAACAATTGTTGTAACTTAGTAAGCCAAACGTTCTCTTCTTTATAAATGGAGTCCAAGTCTCCACCTTCTCAACCAAACAAATGTAAGATAACTTTTATGATATTTTATTTTTATTTTTTAATTTTGGGTTATTACATCATACACATCTAAAAGGAGCTTTCATCCTCGGAAGTGTTTTAATGTTGAAACTACTCGAGGAATTTCTCTCTCATCTCTTCTTCCTGATCTCATAGAGCTTCTCCCGCTGGATGGTTTTGCTATAATGACTTTGGCCAAGTAAGTGTGATGTCAGTATTAGTGGTACCAATGCTTCAGTTTCATAAACAGTTATGCTGTGTGAGGTGTAGAAACTTGGAGTGGTAATAGACGGATAAGTTATGCTTGAAGGTGGCACTGATGAAGGCCATTATGTGATTCAAACGAAAGGGCCTAAGTTAGCCGTCTATTTCACTCCAAGTTTCTACTTCAACTGTGACATAGATAAGCTCTATTGCCGTCCTTTGCGATGCACAGCGTATTCCACGTATCCATGCTTCACAAATACGTGACTGACCTGACTCACGTGGTAGAGTACGAGTTCTTACATTTACACAAGAACCTAAGTTACGTGGAATGTTAGACCAAGAAGTGAAGGTTCTATTTATTAGGAAAATGGTTTTTGTTAAGGTCTATAGCAAAACCATCGAGCGGGGAGAAGTCTTGTGGGATTAAGAAGAAATGAGAGAGAAGTTCTCTGAGTAGTTTCAACATTAAGATACTTTCGGGATTAAGAAGAAATGAGAGAGAAGTTCTCTGAGTAGTTTCAACATTAAGATACTTTCGAGGACGAAAGTTCCTTTTATATATGTATGATGTAATAACCCAAAATTAAAAAGGAAAAAATAAAAGAAAGTAAAAGTTGTCCCGCATCTATTAGGTTGAGAAGGTAGACATTTGAAATCATTTGGATTTCATTATAAAAGGGAGGTCTCTTGGCTAACTAAGTTACAACAATTGCTTTCTCTCATCCCACTTGAGCAGTTCGGAGCCAGTGGGAGAATACGTTTTTTATACTCGGGCGCTTCCCTATTGCAAAGTTAGGTATCGAAGCCAGTGGGAGAATACGTTTTTTTATACTCGGGCGCTTCCCTATTGCAAAGTTAGGTAAGCCAATTTCCATAGTAGAATTCTAAGTTATGAGCATAAGATTCCTCGAATAGAATTAAATTTCAAGGGGCATCTTTAAGTTAGCATCAAGGGAGTGTAGGCTTGGTTGGATGAATTGTATTAGGTATTATGATGCGTGCCTCGTGGCCTTTGCACATGTTATTTGTATGATTGATATGTTGTGCTATGATATGCCATATTATGCTATGATAAAATATGCCGGGTAATAAAACTATTTTATTTTTGTGATCATGTTATGTTGTATAAAGTTGTTAAAAAATCGTAATTTATGATGTATAAACTTTTTTAGACTATGCCATGAAAGGTACGTTATGTATTACATAATGTACATGAATTATAAACTTATTATGTTATAGATAAATGGATGTTTGTCTTCCATCATATATTATGCTATGATTACAATCTATTGGGACCTCATGCATATTTGTGTCTCAAGTGTATTGGGATAGTTTCACAATATGATGAGTATGGACGTGTGCACTACGACTTATGGTTTATGACATCTATGTTTCCCATGATGTTATTCGGGCTCTTTGTCTCGTGGTGTTCGACAAGAGCCCATTAGCGAGGGCTAGCCTAACGAGTCATGCCTATAGGGTGTGTGAGCCCGCTTGTTGGGCCCATCCTCGCATGCGCAAGCCATGTGCAGAGAAAGTACTACACATTCAACCTTGCTTGGATTGGAAAACTACTTTAGGTCATGCTATTATACGTTCCACCATGTTGCATATGTTTGCATTTTCTGACCCCAATAGTGAGGTTGTTTAAAATACTCAAGCCATTGGCTACTCTTACATTTTAGGTGAAAGTAAGACACCCTTATATGGATTATAGCGGCTTGCAATGAAGGCCATGGAACTAGTGTTAGTAGTTGCATTTTGTCTATTTTGTAGCCCTTAGGTTAGACAATGACATTTTTTCTTTGTTTTATTTAAATTTTCACGTTATTTATTTTTCATTGTTTTGTTTAAAGCTTTTATTACAAATGTTTTAGTCCATGACATCGTTTTTTAAATATTTTAAATGAATGTTTCTGCACTTAACAATCATGTCAGGTATCTAGTAGCAGCTCTATTTTTATAACACTTGAGAGTCGGTCTGGTTATACAGCTTTGTTATTCTGTTTTTCTCGGACGTCGGTTCTGGCATGCATAGTTGTCTGAGGCATTTTTCTCTCTGTGGGACATAAATCTATGAAAGAATTTGAGTTTACATTTCATCTTGTCAACCTCTTAACCATATATATCTGACTCCACCTTCTCGCCTCTTTGACATTCAAATACTTTACTTGTGCATTCCCCTTCATTTATATTTATCAGTTTCTTATATAAAGAAGGAAAATAGTGAAATAGTCCCATGTAGTTGACATGTTTATGTTGCCCTTATTTTCATATTTGTCATTCCTTACCTTAATTCCGAATCCCCTTATTGGAAGAAAATAAGTTTCTTGAAATTTTCAATTTCGAATTGTATCCCTACAAAAAAGAATATTGCAAGTCAAAAGACTACTTCACCTAATCATTCGAATCTTTGTTTCGTAGTCTATAAATTATATGCCCTCTGGTTTTGGTTGAATCCCGTTATATGCATGCTAATGGGGCTAGTATGTTTCTCATTGTGGTTCACCTTCATATTTTTCGTGGTCTATATCATGCGAGTTATAGCAGTCCTAGGGAATTTGTTCGGTGTCTCGGAGTTGTAATCTTCCTATTAATGATTGTGACAGCTTTTACAGGATACGTACTACCTTGGGGTCTGACAAAATAGATTCTAGCTATGGATATTTACTTGCTATCACTGGAGAAGTATCTTCATTTATATATGCGTCGTTGATCAATATATTAGCAATTTCTTATTAAAAAAATGAAAATAGTGGAATAATCCGATGTAGTTTGAGATGTTTTATTAACATATATTCTCCCTTTAGTCATATTCAACTACCGTTGATAAATTGACGGTAAGTACCAATAACTTGTAATGTGCTAGTAGATCGAACTATGTGCTAACGATATGGCCCATCTGATAATCTTGTAGGGACTCCGACTTAATAATGATGAAATTAACCGGCTACGCAACATCGACATGAAGAGCTTGTTGCAGCATAAAAAGCTTATCCTGGTTCTTGATCTGGATCACACACTGTTAAATTCAACCCAGCTGGGGCATTTGACACCTGAAGAGGAGTATTTAAGGAGTCAAATAGATTCTCTAGAAGGTACGTTGTCCTCTCATCTATACACAACTATATCTTCCAAGTCGTCCATATTAACAATCCATCCTTCTCCTCCAAAAGGAGATTTTAGTAAATAACCAAATACATAGTTCTTCACTTGCTGTCGTTTCACTATATGACTGAAGATCTGTTAAGAATTTAGGCTTCAATGGCCTGTTTTGGGATGAAGGGTTTGACATAATTTCCTTATATAAACTCTGGAATGCGTATCTCAAGCCTTTTTTACTTTCAATTGAGCATTTTTTTTCTCTTGTTCCCTTGGACCATGAAGCGAATTGCACCTTTTTCTGGTCTTGACTGTAAAATTAGTGTTTAGTTTAATTTTATGCTTGGTTTCTAATTAATCTTTAAAATTTGACTTAATTGTTTAACCTTCCAACGAATTCCTGATGTTGGTTGCTCTGTTTGTTTTTGATGCTGTGATGAAAATTTTGAATAGATGTCACGAAGGGCAGCCTTTTCCTATTGAATTCCGTGCATACGATGACAAAGTTGAGACCATTTGTCCATACGTTTTTGAAAGAAGCTAGTCAATTATTCGAGATGTATATATACACTATGGGGGAGCGAGCATACGCGTACGAAATGGCAAAGCTGTTGGACCCCAAAAGGGAGTATTTTAATTCCAAAGTCATTTCTAGGGATGATGGCACTCAAAAGCATCAAAAAGGTCTTGATATCGTGCTGGGTCAGGAAAGTGCTGTTCTGATCCTCGATGATACCGAAAATGTAAGTGCATCTTCAATTAGCTAATATACGTGATCTCTTGCATCTGCCTAGTTATCACCATTGAATGAGTGTGTAACCGTAGGATTCCCGTCATACATGGAAAGAGGCCGATAACTCGAGTAATGCACTCGGTTGAAAAATATTTTCTTCCATGTCTGCGAAGAAGGTCTAAATTCGTTCAATAGATACGAATCTTGTCTCTTGCTATGAAAGTATCTTAATTCGTAAATTTAATGCAGCATATTGGCTCCCGAACTCCGAAAGTTTTTTGTTTATCCTGTTCGTTTATGATTTATTTTAGTTGAAGAAGCTTTCCATAATCTCGAGTTTATCTTTCTTTATTCTTTAGGCTTTCTTTTGTGTTTTTTCTTGAAGAATCTCCCTTCATTACTCCTGTGGATTATCTTGTAATGGGTAGTTTTCTGAACTGCCTATTGTTCATACATATGGAGCTAAACATTGTCAATTGATATGATAGGCATGGACAAAGCATAAAGAAAACTTGATATTGATAGAGAGATATCACTTTTTTGCTTCAAGTTGTCACCAATTTGGCTTCAACTGTAAATCTCTATCTGAGTTGAAGACTGATGAGAGTGAAACTGATGGGGCACTGGCGACCATCCTGAAAGTTCTTAAGCAAGTTCATAATATATTCTTTAATGTATTTCTCTCTCCCTCTTGTTTCCAAACTTTAGTTCTTTATTTGCCCCAATCTCACTGTTGGGAATTCTTCTGCAGGAACTCTTGGATGATTTGGTTGACAGAGATGTGAGGCAGGTACATGCTTCTTGTAATGATTCCTAAATTTTTGTCTTTAAACTTCAGTTCCCATTTTGATTATGTAGCTGTTGACGGATAACACATCGGTTAAGTTACAGGTTTAAGCTTTGAACTATCGAGATTCATGTCTAATAAGTCCTTAAAACTTTATATTTCCATTTTTGGACTGAGAGTGTAACAACCAAGGCCCGCCGCTAGCAGATATTGTCTTTTTTGGGCTTTTCCTTTTGGGTTGCTGCTCAAGGTTTTTAAACATGTTTGCTAGGGAGAGATTTTCACGCCCTTATAAAGAATGTTTTGTTTTCCTCTCTAGCCGATGTGGGATCTCACAATCCACCCCCCTTCTAGGTCCAGCGTCTTTGTTGGCACACGTTCCCCTCCTCAATCGATGTGGGAACTCCAAATCCTCACCCTCTTTGGGGCACAGCGTCCTCGTTTGCACTCGTTCCTCTTTCTGGGATTTCACAATCCACCACCATTCGAGGGCCCAGTGCCCTCGCTGGCACACCGCTGGTGTCCACCCCTCTTTGTGGCTCAGTGTCCTCGCTAGCACACTGGCCAGTGTCTGTCTCGGATACCATTTGTAACAATTACACCTATAAAGAATGTTACGGCCCAAGCCTACTACTAGCAGAGATTGTCCTCTTTAGGTTTTTCCTTTTAGGGGCTTCCCCTCAAGGTTTTTAAACACGTTTGTTAGGGAGAGGTTTCTACACCCTTGTGAAGAATGTTTAGTTTTATGTACTTTAATTTCTTGATAGTTTTGACGTTTCAAAATTCATGGATTTATTCGAGGGAAAATTGAAAGTTTTAGCTCTTATTAGATAAAATTCATTGTCGTGAAAGTTTTGATATTAAAATTTTTATTACCTTCAATTAAACAGGTTTTGAAGACAGTTCGAAGCAAAGTTCTGGAGGGATGCAAGGTCGTCTTCAGCCGAGTCTTTCCGACCAAATTTCAGGCCGAAAACCATCATCTTTGGAAGATGGTAGAGCAGCTGGGAGGCACTTGCTCAACCGAACTCGACTCGTCTGTGACACACGTTGTCTCAACAGATCCTGGAACGGAGAAGTCACGTTGGGCATTGAAAGAGGAAAAGTTTCTGGTCCATCCACGGTGGATAGAAGCATCGAACTACTTCTGGAAACGGCAAGCCGAAGACAACTTCCCGGTCGAGCAAAGCAAGAAACAATAACACAGGTTCTCTCTTTACAGCAAGTAGTCTCATAATTCCTCTTAAATATACATCTTTGCATTGGTTGGGGGCTTACTTGCTCAGCTGTTTGTAGGTATTCATCTCTTCAAGGGTTGATTCAAAGTCCAGCTCTTTGGTTCATGTAGATGTGTAGATGCGTTGTGTTGTAATTTGGGGTAACCATTTTGAGTTGTGGGTTATAATTGCATGGCTGTTACTTTCCCCAGTTTGGCTTGTGTTCCTTTTAAAAAACATTCAAGCCCTATGGTTCTGTATTTGTAATTCTTCTCATGTATTTATCGGAGTTTAGATAAGAACACGTAACTCGGAAGTTTCGTGAAGGAATCTAGCAGATTTATATATTAGAAATAACAATGAGGTTGCCTTCGAGTTGGTTTATAGGTTCACTTTTTTTCGTTGAGAAATTCCCGTACTTAAAAAGTTGCCTTTTTGCTTGCATGCTATATAAGACCGCTCTCTCTTGCTTTCAAAATCTCTCTCCCGCTTTCTAAAATTTTCTTTTGAAATGGGGACCTGAAGTTTGTATACACGTTGTCCAACTGTAGGCAACGTGATCCGAAGTTGGCTTGACTCACTCAGTGCTAAGAGTGAGTGTCGCACAATGGCTAAATCTATTGCCTAGAAATTGTGATTGTGTCAGTTGGGTTACAATCCAACATGCAACTGATGTTGGTGGTGTGTTGTGACTTGTGAATGTTGATTAAAAAAACAAATGTGACAACCCAACACGAGTCGGGTTATGTTGGGTTGTGAGCTCTATTCGGCAATTAGCTTTAAATGTTTTGTCAATGGAAGAGATTTTTCTAATTCAATTCAATATCAAAGTGATTGCATAGAAGAACGGATTTGAAACAAAATACTTCGTCTATGGACATTGTATAAAGAATAGAATATGATCCTAACCGTTCATCTTAGGTCACTCCAGTACGATGGATCGAGAGAGTCCACCAAAGATAATGAAAGATTATAGAGGATGAAACTTTCCAACATCCATTTAAACTCGTTGTCGTGTGGCGTTAATCCCATATCAAGAAAATTGGTGTTTTGGTGAATTTGGTGAAATTCTCTTTTAGTTAAACTATTAATTAAATTTTAATTTCACTTCGAACTCAATTTTGATGAGGTTTAAATATTTCGGTGCACGAGACATTTGGTGAGTGCTCGAGTGTGTTTTCGTTTTGTAATTCCATCTTTTGAACTTCGGTACAAATATTATCGTAGTCTTTGCCCATGGTTATAGGAATAGTATCCAAAGGTGTAGTACTAATGGAAGATAATGTATTTCTAGCGGCCTATGTCCACTACTAGGAGATATTGTTCTCTTTGGGCTTTTCACTCTTAGACTTTCTCTCAACGTTTTTAAAACTGGTTTGTTAGGGAGAGATTTTCACACTCTTATAAAGAATGTTTCATTCCTCTCTACAACTGATGTGGGATCTCACAATCCCTCTTCTAGGGCCTAGCGTCTTGCAGGCACTCGTTCCCCTCTCTAACTGATATGAGATCTCACAATCCATCCCCCTTGAGGGCCTAACGTCCTTGTGGCACACCACCTGGTGTTTGGCTCTGATACCAGTTGTAACAGTACGAGCCCACCGCTAGGAGATATTATCCACTTTGGGTTTTCCCTTCCGTGCTTCCGCACAAGGTTTTTGGACTTTCCCTTCTGGGCTTTCCCATTATGGGTCTACTATGGGGAGAGTCTAGCCTTACTCAGACCAGTGCCTTGCACCGTCACGTGACTTTCTTTAATACCATTTGTAACAGCCCAAACTTACCACTAACAGATATTGTCCGCGTTGGCTTGTTATGTATTGTCGTCAGCCTCACAGTTTTGGAGATGGGAACGAAGAATTCCTTATACAGATGTGGAAACCTCTCCACAGAAGATGCGCTTTGAAACCGTGAGGCTGACGACAATACGTAATGAGCCAAAACAGATAATATCTACTAGCAGTGGGCTTGGGCTATTACAAATGTATAAGAGCTAGACTCCAAGCGGTGTGCTAGCGAGGACGCTGAATGACAGGTTTCAGACTCAACACCAAACCGACCCGAATTTGAACCTGCAAGTTTCTTCTTCCTTACTCGACTCATTACAATTTTTGGTGTCTTTCTCTCTCCTATTTTTCGCTTGGCCTCTTTTTTCTCTCCAACAACAATCACTAATTTCTTTGGTTCGTCTTCTCTCATAGGTCATGACGACAAGAAAACTTACACAAGGAGACGGTCGTGGGATCAGTGCCAAAAACACAAACTTGCTCTCGAAACTCCTCTTTGACGGTAGTCACTCACTAATTGCTCTGGTTCTAACGTCATGATGGCAAGAAAACTTACACTAGAAGATGATCGCGAGATCATTGCCAAAAACACAAACTTTTTGTGTATGGTTTCAACCGATAATTTAAGGAAAACACTGGCTTACCGACTCGAATACTTGACATAGTCGGTCGTTTCTACTGCTATTCGATTGTCCTTCACCGCTCACTAATTATTGTAACAACCCATGCCTAAGATTCGAAATCCAAATTCAGCACCTATTGGCTCTGACATTCTCCTGCAACATGGTCATGTTACCTACTTCTCGCTTCTTAAGAATGAGAACTACCTTCACATACCAACACAAGTTCTTCCCGCATATTTTTGTTCTCGCTCACATGCATCCCAAGAAAATTTCTAGATGTCACCCAACATAGAATTGTTCGAAGAAAAGCACACTTAACCATGAAGATTCTTATGATTGAGCTATCGAAAAGAAAGACGCACCTTGTTAATACAGGTAGTAACTTTCACTTCCTTTGAACTTTTTTTTTTTCATCCTGTCCCTAGGACCGCTCTCATTCAGATGTACCCTTCCTTTACTTGAGTGTAATATACCCACCAACTTTTGCCTTAGTTCGTCCCCGAACGACATCTTAGTAGGAGAGGTATGACTCTAATACCATTTGTAATGATCCATGCCCAGAATTCGAGACATGTTGGTCCCGACATTCTCTTGCATCTTCTCGGACATGATCACCTTACTTACTCTTTGCTTTTTAAGGAAATGTTTGTTTTACGTTTTGGATAAAGATTTTAATACTTTACTTGAGAAAAGTCTTTTCCCAAGAATAAAAAAATGTGCGGCTTTTGTGCAATCTCTATCCCATGCAAATGATTGGGGTTTTAGGATTGTTTTCATTAAAAAAAAAAAAATAAATAATAAATAAATAAATAATAATAATAATAAAAAATAAAAAATATATATAATAAAACTCATCCTTCGTTTCCTTTGCTTTTTTACTTTTTTATTTTGTATTATTCCTTACTTCAATTATTTATTTTTCTCCATTTTCTTTTCTTTTTTAATTCTTATTTTATTTACTTTGTTGTTTTTTAATATGATTTTTTTTTATAAAAAAAATCAATTATTTATATTTATTATTGTAATAACCGAAAAAAAAAAATGGCAACCTCCCTCAGTCACACGTTCCAACAAATTTTTTTTTTTAATCATACAGTTATATTTTAGATATTCCCTAATTTTGTTACAATTTAGATTTTAGTTAGAAATTAAATACGAAGATATTATAGTAAGTTAGTAGAAAAATTATTTAAAACTGGCCAAACAAAAGTAAGGGAGAGAAACAGAGTGGTACAACATAGATAAATTATTATTATTCTTACCTAGTGAATATAATGTTGTAACAAACAATATTTGGATTAAATGATCTAAGCGACATGAAATAATATTGACATATTTTTAATTTAAGTTTTACTGTCAAACACAATTTTGACACAATGGAAACATGGAATTCGATTTTTGCTGAGTCAATTAAATTTATGTTCAAAATAGGTAAAACCTCAATATAAGTGAGAACGAATTCGAATAATGAAAGCAAGCAAATTATGATGTATGAGTTATGATGATTTATGAGTTGTATCTCGTATACTAATATATGATGATGTATGAGTTTGTCTAGACGAAAACGATGTAACGATATCCGTTACATCTCATTGGTTATCTCCAAATTTCTTAATGTTACTTCTGAAAGCTCTTAAGTATTTTTGAAATATGGTACTCATAGTAGGGTAGTTTGGATTTTTTTTTTTTTTTTAAATTTCAGGGAATGAGAATAATTAAATTGAGTAAGGAAAGGAGAGGAGAATGAGAATAATTGAATTGAGTAAGCAAAGGAAAAAGGGAAATGCTCGAATTTGAATGAGACACATTCTTGGGTGTCAAGCAAACCAAACTAAGGATCGGTTATAAATATTAATAAAATATGATATATATGGTAAACTATAATTGAGTACTCAATATCCTCAACAAAAGGGTAGGTCATAAGAGTAATGAGGCTGTCACCACTAAAGAGCAAGGATATGGTGGTCGAGATTACTACCCAAAATCTGAAATCCCATATGACAGATATTGGAGATGGTTTTGAAATGAATCGCAAAAGAGCTTCAATCTATAGAATACCAGAGCATATAAAGAAGGTTAATCCAAACGCATTCAAACCGCAGGTGGTATCGTTCGGGCCATACCACCATAGGGAACCCCATTTGTTGCCCATGGAGAAGATAAAACATTTATTTCTTTACGACTTTGAAAGCAACTGCAAATTGTCCATTGAAGATATGGTGAATGAGGTGTGGGACATGTTGGAAGATCTACAGAGATCGTATGATAAACTTGAGGATGAATGGAAAACAAAACCAGCCAAATTTTTGGAGCTCATGATCTTGGATGGTTGTTTTCTTATTCAACTCTTGTTGGGAAATTCACCTTTATTCATATTGCCGCTTAAGGATGGACGGCGAGATATGTTGCTGCTTGAGAATCAGCTGCCCATGAAGCTTCTTGACAAGCTGTGTTTCATGTTAAAGTTAGACAATATAGAAGTATGTCTATCTCTATTGAGTAAATATTGTCCTCTTTTAGTTTTATTTTTTCAAGCCTCTTTGCTAGGGAGAGGTTTTCCGTTGGAGAGGTGAACGAAACATTTTTATAAGGGTGTGGAAACCTCTTCCTAATAGACCTGTTTCAAAAACCTTGAGTTTAAGCCCAAAAGAGAAAATTCAAAGAGGACAATATTTGTTAGCAGTGGACTTAGGTCGTTCTACTAATAAGGGTGTGAAAATCTCTCCCTAGCATGTTTTAAAAATCTCGAAAGGAAGCTCGAAACCCCAACAAAGATAATATCGGCTAACGGTGGGCTTAGGCCGTTACCTTATTTACTATCTTATTATTGCTTGTAGCTAAATAATTATGTTTGATCATTTGAAACATGTCTTGTGATGCATGCACAGAATATCAAATCGCTTGTTTGGCGGTCATCGAACTTACCCACTGAAGTAAAGGAAAAATTAATGGCGAATGACTACTTGCACCTTCTCGATATGTATAGGACGGAATTGGAGTTTCACACGGGGAATGAACTGTATCTACTTCAATGCAGCCACTTGGGAATGAGTCATGAGATTCAGCTAGCTAGACGCTTCGATAAAGCTGGGATCAAACTCAAGAAAGGGTGCAACATTAGAGACGTGGATTTTGATGAAAACAAAGGTGTGTTGAGCCTCCCGTTCATCGAAATGAATGCTAACATTGAATCAGGCTTATTGAACGTGATGACATTTGAGAAGCTTGTTGGGATTGATAACATAGTAGGCTCTTTCGTCATCTTGATGGGTAATCTACTGGAGAAAGATGAGGTAGATTCATTCAATCAGCTGGCCAAAGGCACGGTTTTAAGCATGTGGGACAAATACGCTTATGTCTACTATTCGGTGAACAAGCATTGTAAGAGGCCATGGAGAATATGGTGGACGACTCTAAAAAATGTCAGCTTTCAAAGTCCGTGGATCATTATCTCTGCTCTTTCTGCTATTATCGGTTTTGTGCTCCTTATTATCCAAACCATATACGGAGTGTATGGCTACTATCTCCCACGTCGATCTTGATCCAACACCACTAACATGCTTTGGTTTCAATCTAGTTTTAGTTATTTTGTATTTTTAGCGTATTATTTGTGTGTTTGTGTGGCGATATCCTATCTCTTACATTATTTTCATGATCTCGAGCTTCAAAAATTTATCTTCTAAGCTCCAAAGTTGTCTCCAAAACTTTCCAATTCATCATCTTTCTTGTACGTACATAGAAATCTTCCAAAATTGCATTCCAAAACAAAGTGATCAAAGTGGTAAGAACTTGCTTTTCATTGAGGAAGTGGATCAAAGTGAATGCAAGGAAGAACTGATTTGAAACAAAATACTTCCGCTATGAACATTGTATAAAGAATAGAATATGACTCTAATCGTTCTTCACTCCAGTACGATGGATTGAGGGAGTCCACGAGAGGTAATGAAATATTATAGAGGAGTTCATTCAACTACGTAAGATCCTTAAACCTACCATGACCATCATCTGCGACCTATTCTTTTGCTTCCTTCCCTTCCCGAGAGGGTAGAACACAGGAAAAGAGAGATTTATAACAAAGAGAGAATCACCGTATAAAAGAGAAACGGAAGACATATAAACCAAATATCGGAGAAATTCGCAAAAGACCATGTCCTCCCATCCACCATATTAACAACTTCAACCACAAGTTTTGGGTTATAAGCATAATTTTCCAACGCCCAAATCCTTAGCTCAAGCACACATCCATTTAAACTAGTTGGTGTTTTGGTGAATTTGGTGAAATTCTCTTCTAGTTAAACTATTAATTAAATTTTTAATTTCATTTAGAACTAATTTTGACAAGGTTTAAATATTCGGGTGTACGAGATATTTGGTGAGTGCTCGAGTGTGTTTTCGTTTTGTAATTCGATACTAATATTCTCGTAGTCTTTGCCCATGGTTATAGGAATAGTATCTAAAGGTGTAGTACTAATGGATAATAATGTATTTAGTCCACCACTATACATATTGTTCTCTTTGCGCTTTCACTTTTAGATTTTCCCTCAACACTTTTAGAACGTGTCCGTTAGCCATAGATTTTCGCACCCTTATAAAAAATACTTCAGTTCTCTCTCCTACTGACGTGGGATCTCAAAATCTACCCTCTTTTAGGGCTCCGCGTCCTTGGTGGCACTTGTTCCCCTCTACAACTGATGTGAGACCTCATAATCTATCCCCCTTGGGGACCTAATGTCCTCGTTGGCACACCACCCGGTGTCTGGCTCTGATACCGGTTGTGACAGTCTGAGCACACCGCTAGGAGATATTATCCGCTTTGGATTTTTCCTTTCGTGCTTCTGCACAAGGTTTTTGGGCTTACCCTTCTAGGCTTTCTCATTATGCGTCTACTATGGGGAGGTTTTAGCCTTACTCTGACCAGTGCCTCGCACCGTCACGTGACTTTCTCTGATACCATTATAACAGCCCAAGCTCATTGCTAACAGATATTGTCCGCTTTGGCCTGTTATGTATTGCTGTCAGCCTCACGGTTTGGATTGGGGAACGAAACATTCCTTATATGGGTATGGAAACCTCTCCATAGAAGATGCATTTTAAAACCGTGAGGTTGAAGGCGATATGAAACGGGCCAAAGTAGATAATATCATCTAGCGAAGGGCTTAGGCTATTACAAATGGTATCAGAGCTAGACTCCGGGCGGTGTGCTAGCGAGGACATTAGATGACAGGTTTCAGATTCAATCGACCCGAATTTGAACCTGCAAGTTTCTTCTTCCTTACTCGACTCATTACAATTTTTGGTGCCTTTCTCTCTCCTATTTTTCGCTTTGCCTCTTCTTGCTCTCCAACAACAATCGCTCACTAATTTCTTTGGTTCGTCTTCTCTCGTAGGTCATGACGACAAGAAAACTTACACAAGGAGATGGTCGTGGGATCAGTGCCAAAAACACAAACTTGCTCTCGGACTCCTCTTTGACGGTAGTCACTCACTAATTGCTCTGGTTCTAACGTCATGATGGCAAGAAAACTTACACTAGAAGATGATCGTGAGATCATTGCCAAAACACAAACTTTTTTGTGTATGGTTTCAACCGATAATTTAAGGAAAACAATGGCTTACCGACTCGAATACTTGACATAGTCGGTCGTTTCTACCGCTATTCGACTGTCCTTCACCGCTCACTAAATACGTAACGACCCATGTCTAAGATTCGAAATCCAAATTCAGCACCTATTGGCTCTGACATTCTCCTGCAACATGGTCATGTTACCTAATTCTTGCTTCTTAAGAATGAGAACTACCTTCACATACCAACACAAGTTCTTCCACCATATTTTTGTCCTCGCTCACATGCATCCCAAGAAAATTTCTAGATGTCACCCAACATAGAATTGTTCCAAGAAAAGCACACTTAACCATGAAGATTCTTATTATTGAGCTACCGAAAAGAAAGACGCACCTTGTTAACACAGGTAGTAACTTTCACTTCCTTTGAACTTTTTTTTTTCATCCTATCCCTAGGATCGCTCTCATTCAGATGTACCCTTCCTTTACTTGAGTGTAATATACCCACCAACTTTTGCCTTAGTTCGTCCCCGAACGACATCTTAGTAGGAGAGGTATGACTCTAATACCATTTGTAATGATCCATGCCCAGAATTCGAGACATGTTGGTCCCGACATTCTCTTGCATCTTCTCGGACATGATCACCTTACTTACTCTTTGCTTTTTAAGGAAATGTTTGTTTTACGTTTTGGATAAAGATTTTAATACTTTACTTGAGAAAAGTCTTTTCCCAAGAATAAAAAAATGTGCGGCTTTTGTGCAATCTCTATCCCATGCAAATGAATGGGGTTTTAAGATTGTTTTTATAATATTAAAAAAAAAAAAAAAAAAAAATCGATTTTTAGTGAGGCAATTAAGTTTATGTTCAACATAGATAAAACTTTGATATAAGTGAGAACGAATTCGACTGATGAAAGCAATCAAATTTAGACTTAGATAGAAATTTGGCTAAGACTAACTGGTCGCACTACAAGATAGGTTGGAAATTATCTCCAAAATTCTTAATGTTACTTTCGAAAATTCTTAAGTATTTTTGAAACACTAATAGTAAGGGTATTTTTTAAATTTATAAAAAATGTTTTAAGGTACTTTCTAAAGGAAGTGTTAACGGTTTTCATCTAAAACTAAACTTCGTAGAAATTTTTTTAAAAGTTTAAAATATTATAGAAAATTTTGAAAATTTATGGGTATTTTTTAGAGTATTTTTATTAATTTTAGAGAATGAGAATAATTAAATTGAATAAGCAAAGGAGTAGAGAATGAGAATAGTTAATGAAATATGATATATACGGTAAACTATAATTTACTATTAAATTAGTAGGTCAAAAGAGTAATGGAGCTGTCACCACTCTATTACCGAGTGGTCCAATCTCTAGAATCCCATTTGTCAAATGTTCACGATGATCTTGAAAGCAAAAGCAATGGAGGTTCAACTTATAGAATACCCGAGCATATAAAGAAGGTTAATCCAAACGCATTCGAACCGTGGCTGATATCGTTCGGGCCATATCACCATAGGGATGCACATTTGTTGCCATTGGAGAAGAAAAAACATTTAGCACTTAACAACTTTAAAAGGCGCTGCGGATTGTCCACTGAAGACATCGTGAGTGAGCTGTGCGTCATGTTGGAAGATCTGTAGAGATCGTATGATAAACTTGATGATAAATGGAAGTAGGTTCTTATTTAAAAACCTTGATGGGAAGCGTGAAAGAGAAAGTCAAAAGGTGACGGTATCTACTAGCTTTGGAGTTGGGTTATTGCACTAATAAAAGTGTGAAAATCTCTTCCTAGTAAACGTGTTTTAAAAATATTGGGGAGAAGGTCGGAAGGAAAAGCGCAAATAGGATAATATCGGCTAGTAGTGGGCTTACGCAGTTACATTAATTTAAACAAAGGTGACATGAATTTTGATTTAAACAAAGGTGTGTTGACCCTCCCGTTCATCGAAATGAATGCTAACGTTAAATCAGGCTTATTAAACGTGATGGCATTTGAGAAGCTTTCTAGGATTGATAACATAGTAGGCTCTTACGTCATCCTGATGGGTAATCTGATGGAGAAAGATGAGGTAGATTCATTCAATCAGCTGGCTAGAGGCACGGTTTTAGAAAGGTTGGGCAACTACTCCTACATCTACGAATTGGCGAATGAGCATTGTAAGAGGCCATGGAGAATATGGTGGACAACTCTCAAAGATGTCAACTTTCAAAGTCCGTGGACCATTATCTCTACTTTCTTGTTGGGTCGTTCACCTTTATGGACGTTGCCGCTTGAGGATGTACTGCGAGATGTGTTGCTGCCTGAGAATCAGCTGCCCATGAAGCTTCTTGCCAAGCTATGTTCCATGTTAATGCTAGAGGGAGAGGGAGAGCATAACAAAGTATGTCTTATCTCTACTTAGCTAAAGCACATTCTTTTTTTAGCTTTCCTTTTTCAAAATCGTGAGGAGAAGCCCGAGAGAGAGAGAAAGTCCAAAGGTGACAATATTTGCTCGCGGTGTACTTCGGTCGTGACACTAATAAGGGTGTAAAAATCTCTCCCTAATAACTGTGTTTTAAAAATCTTGAGGGAAAGCTCGAAAGGAAGAGCGCAAAGAGGATAATATCTGCTAGTGGTAGGCTTACGCAGTTACATTTGTAACTATCTTCTTTGCTATCTTATTGCTTCTAACTAATATAATTATGTTTGATCATTTGAAACATGCCTTGTGATGCATGCACAGAATGTCAAATCGCTTGTTAGGGAGTCGCAGAAGATACCCGCCTATTTAAAGAAAATGTTAATGGAGAACGACTACTCACACATTCTAGATATGTATAGGGCCGAATTGCAGTATTACGAGGGGGAATGAACAGGAACGACATCAAATCAGCCACCCAAAAATGAGATTCACACACTTTGAAATGATATTCGGACAGTTGGGAATGAGACTCAGCCACTTGGGAATGGGTCATGAGATTCAGCTAGCCAGACGCTTCCATAAAGCTGGGATCAAACTCAAGAAAGGGTGCAACCTTAGAGACGTGGATTTTGATCAAAACAAAGGTGTGTTGAGCCTCCCGTTCATCGAAATGAATGCTAACATTGAATCAGGCTTATTGAACGCGATGGCATTTGAGAAGCTTTTAGGGATTGGTAACATAGTAGGCTCTTTCGTCATCTTGATGGGTAATCTGCTGGAGAAAGATGAGGTAGATTCATTCAATCAGCTGGCCAAAGGCACGGTTTTAGGCTTGTGGGGCCACTACCCTACGGTCTACAAATCGGTGAATAACCATTGTAAGAGGCCATGGAAAATATGGTGGACGACTCTCAAAGATGTCAACTTTCAAAGTCCGTGGACCATTATCTCTACTTTTTATGCTTTGATCGGTTTTGCACTCCTTATTATCCAAACCGTATACGGAGTGTATGGCTACTATCTCCCACGTCCATCTTGATCCAACACCACTCGTATGTTTTGGTTTCAATCAAGTTTTAGTTATTTTCTTTTTCTTATTTTTATTATTTGCGTATTTGTTTGTCGATATCCTATCTCAGACATTATCATCGCGATCTCAAGCTTCAAAAATTTATCTTCTAATCTCCAAAGTTGTCACCAAAACTTCCCAATTCATCATCTTTCTTGTATGTACATAGAAAATCTTCCAAAATTGCATTCCAAAACAAGATATACGTGTATGCTCACATTAATAGACACGATGGAGGGGAAAATCCACATAATATCATGCTGAACATAAATATTGTAAAGAAAGCGTCTGTACTAGTCATAACAAAAAGTATCCTGATGCACATGACATATATAAATTCATAAAAATCATAACATCAGTTTACGATGTAAGTCAAACCTCCATTCATTCATAACATGACGAGCTCATGAAGTAGGTATACGTAATTCTTGTCATAACTTTCATACTTAACATAATTTACATGACATGGTGTATGGAGGTTTATAATATAATTTACATGACATGGTGTATGGTGTATGGTGGTTTATACACCATAAATTATCAATATCATAAACGTTATTCCAAAACATGACAGAATCACATTACACATAACTTATAACATGGCATAGCATAACATACCATAACAACCTTGATCATGATATGTGTAGAAGGAACGAGACAACGTCATCATATATCATACAATCGTCCAACCAAGCAAGTTATAAAGCCACTTACCTAGGTATTTTAAGCCGTAATTAGCTTAGATTTGCTATTCCAGGTCCAATTCAACCTATGTGGGCACAAACTATCAGGTTAGGAAATATTACAGAGCTTATGAACTTGTGGGTTCCTTCTTTCTTACTCGACTCATTGCGACTTTTGGTGACACTTTTGGTGATTTACCTTTCTCTCTCCTATTTTTCCTTCCGCCTTTTCTCGTTCGGTTAGGAATCATGACTCTCCACAATGGTATGATATTGTCAAAGAGTATAAGCTCTCATGAATTTGCTTTGGACTTCCCTAAAAGGCCTCATACCAAAGGAGAAGCAATGTGGGACTCTCTCCCAACAATCTTCCCCTCGAACAAAGTATACAATAGAGCTCTTCTGAGGCCTATGGAGGTTGTTGCCTCCCCTTAATCGAGGTTCAACTCCTTCTCTGGAGTACAAAGTACACCCTTTGTTCCACACTTTAGTCAGTTTTGACTACACCTTCGATGGTCCCAACTTCTTTGTTTGACATTTGAGGATTCTATTGACATGACTAAGTTAAGGGCATGACGACTTTGATACTATGTTAGGAATCACGACTCTCCACAATGGTATGATATTAAGCTCTCATGGCTTTGTTTTGCGCTTCTCCAAAATGCCTCATACCAATGGAGATGTATTCCTTACTTGTAAACCCATGATCATTCCCTAAACTAGCCAATGTGGGACTCCCTCCCAACATGCTTTATGACGGCAATCGCTCATTGATTGCTCCAATTCATGTGGGTTCCTTTTTTCTTACCCGACACATTGCGATTTTTGGTGCATTTCCCTCTCTTATTTTCTGTTTTGCCTATTCTCGCTGTCCAACTCTTCTTCGACGACAATCGCTCCTTGATTGCTCTGGTTCATCTTCCCTCATAGGTTATGAGGGAAAGAAAACTTGCACAAGGAGATCGTTGTGATACCAGTGCCAAAAACGCGAACTTGCTCTCCAATGCTTCTTTGACACACATACATGCATGAGTTTCCCATAATTTACATTTAAAACATAGCATTAACATCATTCTTTTCCTCATTTCATCTATGACATATTCCATACATGCATTATGTATACATGATAAACATCACATAATCTTTACATGGCAAGACGTAACATTTCTTACATAGTATTCATTTTGGCCATAACATGATATAATAGATATCACATGCATACATAGCATAACATCACATTTCAATACATAAAGCAAACAAGCATAGCATAAAATATTATGGTGCATGCAGGAGCCATGAGGCATGCACCATCATATGTCATATAGTTATCTAACTTCAATAGTTAGGTCACTTACTTGGTTGGCCTTGGCCGAAGTTACTAATTACTCACCACCTCGAAAACTATATTCCAACGCTTAGTTCTCACCAATATCAATTCATATGACATACTTAGGGCATATTAATATCTTAGCTAAACATGATAGGCTCTTAAACTGGCCTTAAATAAGAGTCTTACAAACCTTAAATGCTAAGGCCAAAATGGCTGGAAAATGGTATAAAAATTTGTATATCGAGCCACGTAAGCCAAGAATTCAAGCTGCCAAGCCGTCAAACCGAGTCGAAGCGAGCCGCCAAGTCGAGCCAACGGAGCCACGAAGTCAATCCAAAAAAAGTGCAGTTGAGGAGCTGATCACATGCTAGGCACGTGCTAAGTCGAGGGACGTGGGTCGACGTCGGAATCAAGGCACGGGTTGCCGGGTCACGAGTACGGGCCGCAAAATGTTGGGTCGAGCTTGGATGCGGACTGGGGCCTTATGGGCTGGGCCAACGTAAGTCTGGGGTGCGTGGGTTGTGCGGACTCCTTTTTATATTTAATATATAACTTTTAATATATTAAAATTTATTAAAAACATAAACATTAATTTTGGACGAAATAAAAATATCTCAAAATTCGTCTAAAAAATACTTTAAATTTTAAAAAATTTTAATAATATTTTTAAGCTTTCAAAAAAATGTCTAAAAAAATACGTTAGTTTTGGATGAAAACGTTAGTATTTTGATTAAAAAATACTAACGGTATTTTTTAAAACTTTTTTAAAAGTTCAATGGTATTTTTTTAAACAAGCCCGTGTTGGATGAAAGTACTACATTGACTAATTTAGGGTTTCATCCAACATTAGCTAATTTAGGGAATGATGAAGGAATACTATCTTCATTGATATATGCCTTCTTGGGAAGCCAAAGCAAACCCATGACAGCTTATGCTCAAAGTGGACAATATCGTACCATTATGGAGAGTCGTGTTCATCTAACATGGTATCAAAGCTATGCCCTAAACTTAACCATGTTGATAGAATTCTCAAATGTCGAACAAAAGTTTGTGAGCCTCGAAGGCATAGTAAAAAATAACTAAGACTCCAAAAGAAAAGGAGTCGAGCCTCGATTAAGGGGAGACGTACTTTATTCGAGGGGAGGAAAATTATGATTATTTTTTCAACCCTATTTTTATTAATTCTAAGGAATGAGAATAATTAAAGTGAGTAAGCAAAGGAAAAAGAGAAATGTGGGAATGTCAATGAAACACATTCTTGGGTGTCAAGCAAAGGAAACTAAGGGTCATTTATATATACACAATAGAGGGTAGGTCTTAAGAGTAATGGAGCTGTCACGGCTACATAACAAGGATGCATTGGTCGAGATTATTACCCAAAATCTAAATTCCCATTTGGAAAATCTTCCCGATGATCTTGAAAGGAAAGGCAATGGAGCTTCGATCTATAGAATACCGGACCATATAAAGAAGGTTCATCCAAAGGCATTCAAGCCGAAGCGGGTATCGTTCGGGCCATACCACCACGGGGAACTGCATTTGTCTCCCATGGAAAAGATGAAACATTTGGCGCTTCGCTACTTCGAAAGGCGCTGCGGGTTGTGCGTTGAAGACATCGTGAATGAGCTGTGGGACATGTTGGAAGATCTGCAGAGATCATATGATAAACTTGATGATGAATGGAAAAAGAAACCAACCAAGTTTTTGGAGGTTATGATCTTGGATGGTTGTTTAATGATGCAAGTCTTGTTGGAGGATACCGATGTATCGAAATTTACTACTACGGATGTACTACGAGATATGTTGCTGCTCGAGAATCAGCTGCCCATGAAGCTTCTTGACAAGCTTTATTTGATGTCAATGCCGGAGCATAACAAAGCATGTCTATTTCTACTTTTACTTTCCAGTAGTAATAGCTCAAGCCTACGCGAGCAGATATTGTTCTCTTTGGGCTTTTCCTTTGTTGAAGATTGTTGGGAGGGAGTCCTACCTTGGTGGGAGGTGGGAGGGAGTTCTACGTTGGCTAATTTAGGGAATGAGCGTAGGTTTATGAGTAAGGATTACATCTACATTAGTATGAGGCCTTTTGTGGAAACCAAAAGCAAAGCCATGAGAGTGAGTTGTGGTTCCTAACACCCTTTTGAGCTTCCCCTCGTCTGCTAGGGAGCGATTTCCAGTTGGAAAGGAGAACGAAGCATTCTTTATTCTTTATAAGGGTGTGGAAACCTCCCCCTTTATAAGCGTGTGGAAACCATGAATGGAAGCTAGAAAGGGAAAGCCCAGAAAACAATGCTAGAGGTGGACTTGGCCCAAAGAGGACAATATCGGCTAGCGGTGAACTTGGGCTTTTAAACTAATAAGGCTATAGAAACCTCTCCCTAGCCGACACTCTAGCCGTGGACTTGGGCCCTTACACTAATAAGGGTGTAAAAACTTATCCCTAGCATAAAGATACGAAAGAATCAAAATCCAAAAAATCTTCTTTGTAGTTATAATGTCCAAATATCAAGTCGGCTCATTCGTATTTATATTGATCATTAGGGGCCTCTTGAATCTTCTATTTAACTACTTTTTTTCTTTGATTTTTGTATAATGCTACTTTTCTCTTGTTTTCTTTATTATTGATAGGAGTTTTGTTGTCGTGTTTTAAAAATCTTGAGGAAAATCTCGAAGGGGCAAGCCTAAAGAAAAAAAATATCTACTAACTGTGGGCTTAGGCCGTTACATTAGTACTATTTTATTTACCATCTTATTGCTTCTAACTAATATAATTATGTTTGATCATTTGAAACACGGGTTGTGATGCATGCACAGAAGGTCAAATCACTTGTTTGGGAGTTCAGGAACTTACCCACGGATGTAAAGAAAACGTTATTGGAGAGAGACTACTCGCACCTTCTAGATATGTATAGGGCGGAATTGGTTTTCTACAAGGGGAACGAATGGAAACCACTTCAACGAAGCCACTTGGGAATGGGTCATGAGATTCAACTAGCCACACGCTTCCATAAAGCTGGGATCAAGTTCAAGAAAGGGTGTAACCTTATGGACGTGTATTTTGATCGAAAACGAGGTGTGTTAAGCCTCCCGTTCATCGAAATGAATGCTCATATTGAATCGGGATTATTGAACGCGATGGCATTTGAGAAACTTTATGGGATTGATAACATAGTAGACTCTTTCGTAATCTTGATGGGTAATTTAATGGAGAAAGATGAGGTAGATTCATTCAATCAGCTAGCCAAAGGTGAGGTTTTGGGCATGTGGGGCCACTACACTTACGTCTACAATTCAGTGAATGAGCATTGTAAAAGGCCATGGAGAATATGGTGGACGACTCTCAAAGATGTCAACTTTCAAAGTCCGTGGACGATTATCTCTACTCTTTCTGCTTTGATCGGTTTTGCGTTCCTTATTATCCAAACCGTATATGGAGTGTATGGCTACTACCTTCCACGTCGATCTTGATCCAACACCGCCACTCATATGCTTTGGTTTCAATCATGTTTTAGTTATTTTGTTTTCTTATCGTATTATTTATGTGTTGTGTGGAGATATCCTATCTCTGACATTATCTCTTCACAATCTCGAGCTTCAAAAATTTATCTTCTAAGCTCCAAAGTTGTCTCCAAAACTTTCCAATTCATCATCTTTATTGTACGTGCATAGAAAGTCTTCCAAAATTGCATTCCAAAACAAGATATATGTGTAGGAAAAAAATGTGTGATAGAATTTGCCATCATCATGCAATTCATGTTAAAGGGTTACTTATAGATACATGTATAGGTACATGTATAATAAATACTTGTATGAACAGATACAGGTACATGAAGGTTCATTAGTTCATATTTAATTAAGTGCATGGTTTTGGTTTATACATGAATCATACTTAATTAGGCGTATGACTTTTGGATCATGAATGGTATTGGGAAATGAAATTACCTATATATACATATGTTGGCATTGGTGGAAAATGTAGAAAAACAATTTAGCATCATTTCTAGTAACGTAAAGTTCTCCTCCTAAAGTTCTACCAAATTTCTCTGCGATCACCAACAAATGGTATCAGAGTTCAACCTGTCATCCCAAGATTTGATGGTCACTATGATCATTGGACAATGTTGATGGAAATTTTCCTCAAATCAAGGGAGTTCTTTGATATGGTGGAGACGAGTTATGAAGAGTCAAGTGAAGGTGAGGTACTCTCAACTATTCAACAACAACAGTTGGCAACATCAAAGTTGAAGAACCTAAAAGTCAAGAACTATTTATTTCAGTCCATTGATCAAAATATCTTAGAAACGATGCTTTAGAAGAAGACGTCCAATGAGATTTGGGATTAAATGAAGAGGAAGTATTAAGGCTCAACGAGACTAAAGCATGCTCAAGTTCAAACAATTAGAAGAGACTTTGAAATTCTCCAAATGCAAAAGGGAGAANAGAAACGTTTGTTGATGTCATTCCATACAATGAAGGTTGCAGATCAAAGCCTAGAGCTCTGGTATCAATTGTAATGACCTTAGATTTTTATTGACCTAAAGTCGCTCCCGTATACATAACCTAACTATTTTATGCGAAAATAATCATTCGAAACATAATAAGAAAACATTTTTATGGACTTACATATTTAATAAAAGGTTTTTAAAACAAATCAACGGAAAATTAAAATNATGAATAATTATTTTGGCAAGGTTATAAGTCTTGCAAATAAAATGAGGATGCAGGGTGATTCAATCTCTGATGTTGAAGTTGTAGAAAAGATTTTGCGATCTCTAACTCCAAAGTTTTATTATATTGTATGTTCTAGTGAAGAAGCAAACAATGTCGAGAAGATGCAAATTGATGAACTTCAAAGCTCCTTGTTAGTGCATGAGCAGAAGCCCAATCGCACGAGTGCAATACAGGAGATGACAGCCTTACAGATATCCACACTAGGTGAAGCTTCAAGCTCCAGAGGTAGAGGGCAAGGAACAAGCAAAGGTCGTGGAAGAAGCGGTTGAGAAAGAAGTAGAGATGTTGTGATATGAACCAAGAGACATCAATCATACAATATACTTCAATGAAGATGTATAGAAAATATTGTTGAAATCATCAAAAGATATTTCAATTCATGTCACATTGGAGAAGAATGAAGTTTCATGTGATAAATTTTGGGTGGATTACAATTAGAGTTATTGTATTTCATTAATGTAGTTTAAGAGTTTTTATTTACTTTAGGTTTCAATTACATAATGGCTAATTATGGCCATTAAGTATGAATGTTACAATTTTTTAATAGTTCCATTTTTTAGGCTATATAAAGTCGTGTATGTTGTATTTGTAAGCAGACTTGGAAAATATATTAAAAGAAGCATTTGTGCTTTTCTTTAGCCAATGGCTAAGTTTCTTTGCAATTCTATGTAGTTTAGGTTGCATGTAGAATCATTCAAGCTCGACATGATCAATCTTGCTTGTGGAGTGATTCGAATCTCAAACAAGTGTTTGAGATATTTGATCAACAAGAATCATTCAAGCTAGACATGATCGATCTTTCTTGTGGAGTGATTCGAATCTCAATCAAGTGTTCTTGCCTTGAGATATTCGATCAACAAGGTAATCCGAATCTTATTCCCCTTGTATTGATCCCTTATCTTATCATGTTGGCAGGTCATCAGATCTAATCAGAGGCAATTATGACAACAAAGGCAAAGGACATTTTGACAAGTCTAAGGTGGAATGTTATAGATGTGGACGTCTTGGACATTCCAAAATGAATGCTATACAAGGCTGAAAAAGGAAAAAGGAGAACAATTCAAGTTTGTGCAGAAAAGAGAAGAAGAAACGTTTGTTGATGTCATTCCATACAATGAAGGTTGCAGATCAAAGCCTAGAGCTCTGGTATCAATTGTAATGACCTTAGATTTTTATTGACCTAAAGTCGCTCCCGTATACATAACCTAACTATTTTATGCGAAAATAATCATTCGAAACATAATAAGAAAACATTTTTATGGACTTACATATTTAATAAAAGGTTTTTAAAACAAATCAACGGAAAATTAAAATAAATGTGAGTAAAAATAAAACAGAAATACCCTATACTAACCTATAGTCTACAAAATTAAATACAACTACCCTATGCATGTGCCATGGTTTTTAAAGTTGTGATGCATCCATCAATTGTGCACGAGACCCTTGCCTTTACCTGCAAAAAAAAAAAAAAATAGCACGTGATTTGAGTCTCTTAAGTCTACCTTAAGAAATACTTAGTAAGTGAACCCACTATGGGAGTTAGATGCAAATACATACAATCATGAATGAGACCTATTATTTAAATTAGTATTCTCTTAAGTGACTATTCTATGTCGGACTAGCATTCTCTCGTGCTCTTGTCGAACACCCAATAGGAATAGTGACCGTTGTAGTATTATGATAAACATAATAATCATTTTTCTTTTTGTAATGTATGTGTCTGTACCCATCGTAAACGGAGAAATTTCCCGATGCATGAGGTCCCAACATTTTTTTCATTTATTAAACCATGTAAATCATTCCATTTTCCCTTCATATCATATCATTTTACAACATAGCCTTTAAAACATGTATCGGGGTTGAATATTGTATCATTCATACTATACATCTTATTATGTCATGTCATGCACATAACATGTCCTTCAACATATCATATTATATCATACACGTATCATATCATAAAGCATGTCACATGTATTATATCGACAAACGTGTTACACCATAACATATATGATATCATTAGTACATCATATCACACCACATGTCATAACATTAACATATCATATCCTAGTCATATCATATCACAGACATATCATAGTCATATCATTTCATAAACATTTCACACATATCAAGTATATGACACGTGCAAAACCACGAAACATATATCATCCTTCAAACATAAACTTATAAACATGCCGATAGTAAGACCACTTAGTTGGTTGGCCTTAGCCAACGTTCTCCCTAAAATAAATGTTGAGCCTATCCTTTCAAGCACATTTCAAGTGTTGCCGAGATACCTCCTATTAGAACAATTACTCAATTTCCTTAGTAACTATAGTGTCCTAATCTAACTTAACTTAAATTGAGGAATTGAGCATTATACCGACCATAATCGCCTTAAATAAGGTTGAATTGTACTCTGGGAGGGTAAAAAATGTAGAAATCAGTATCAAATAGTCTATATCGAGCCGAATGACCAAATTTTGAGACGAGAAGCCGAGCCAAGCCGAGCCGCGTTAAGCTAACTGAGCTGAAGGAATCGGTAGAAATAGGTGATGACACATGTTACTAGGAGGGATTGACGCGCACCCGAGTTGCTAACCGGGTCGAGGCACGAGTCTCAGGTTGCTTTTCTCGAGCACGTGGGTCGGTGTTACTAGGTCGTGGGCCACTCGTGATTGTTGGATCGTGTACTGTTGTAGTGTGTCTAGGCCGAGAAGTAGATTGTGGGCTTCGTGGTACGAGCGCGGCCTTAAGTGGGTTATTTTCTTGGCCTAACTAGCTCTAACCATAGAATTTTGTTTCTCTCTCTTATCCCTATGCCTCCCTCTATCGTCCTCCTCTCTCTTGATATTCTTACTCTCTCCGAACTTACTAATATGTTGAATGACGAGATGGGTGTGGAAGTTAGTTAAAAGGGATAGGGCATGGGTTTCGTCGTGTAAAAACATTCATATTTTCACTAGTCGAAAATCTAGTCGAAAATCATGAGACTTCTGACTATATTAAATATTGATATGAACCTTATAAATTATATATATATATATATATATATATATATATATATATATATATATATATATATATATATATATATTTGTATGTAATATATCTGATATATTAAATATTGATTTGAAGAACTTTTCAAATTTTTGATTCAAATAAATGGATCCAGAAAATTTCTTATAGACAAAAGTTCATAATTCACTCAAGATTAAGATCGAGTCACATATGATCTTTTTATGAAGTAATAATCTTCTCAATTAATGAATTTATAAATAAAGATTAAATATTTTGAGGTCCAATCTTGTACAAACTCATTGTATAAGATATCTCCACTCGTATGTCTCTAAAAGAACTACTTTGAGCGGTATCAATAGAACTTAATACAACTTCAAATACATGGTTTCAGAAATTTATCATCTGGATATATCCTTCATAGTTGGCAGATAAAATACTTCGAGTAAACTTGACGATATTGACGGTAGCTTTTTGAAGGTTAGAAGTTAGGGAGGCATCCAATTCCAACCAGTAGAGTTAAGATGTTTGATGATGTGCGTAATATATATAGTTTAATATATGGCGTACTTGATAGGCTTGATGCACTTTTTGGCGATATGATGAGTATGATGATTGCATGACGTTTGTCTTAATATGTTGATATTTTCCATATTAAGCATAGACCGACATAGGACACAACCCTAAGAGCATGAAAATGATATTAATATAAATATCAAACGAGCATGTGTTCCTTAATGTAACAAAGAGATGAGACTAAAGGGTTGTGTCATAAGAGATGATAAGATGGAATATAAATATCAAACGAGTATGATGATGAGGGTGTTCATGGGGAGCAAGACACCAAGGGGTTCCGCTGACCTCCGGACGTCGCTACAAATTAGCTTTATCAGAGAGGGTCCAGGGGGTGTGCGAGCCCCATAGGGATTCACACTCGTACGTGTGGATCATGTGTAGGAAAGTACTACACATCTATATTAGTCCGAGACTGAAGGCCACCCTTAAAGAATAGAGATAGGTCCCAAGAGCATGATTGCATGGGTTTGCATTTGCATGACCCCTATAGAGGGTCCACTCACTAAGTAATCTTAGAAATACTCAGGTCGTGTGCCACATCATTTTTTCAGGTAAAGGCAAGGCGCACATGTATGGAGGGTGGCGGCATCGCAGCAGAGACTATGTCACGTGCATAGACTCATATTTAAATTCCTAGTCTTAGGTTAGAAAAGGTTGTTTTGCATTTATCATTTTAAATTATTTTGTACTTGTTTTTATTTTCTCTAAATTTCAATATTTTGTATTTAAACACGTAAAATATTAATATATTTTCTTAAATGTTTTCAACATTTAAATTGCAGATGATATTTTCTTTTAAGAGTTAGATTCCGCATTTTAGTAGAGAATGAAACATTAATAACAACTCTGAATGAGTAGAAATTTAAGGCCGTTATAATTATTTTTTTTATAACTCTTTTAACTTATTTTCTTTTCTTCAATTATATAATTTTATAATGTACCTATCTCAATTAATATAATCGGTGGATTTTATTTTTGACACCTACGTTGTATTGAATATTTACGATTAAAAGTTTATATAATTTTATTAAATTCATTTATTTAAAGAAAATTTCTAAGATTTCACCCAACGTAGAATTGCTTTAGGAAAACCATCTATCATATCTCATTGATTATCTCCAAATTTCTTAATGTTACTTTTGAAAGCTCTCAAGTATTTTTGAAACGTGGTACTAATAGTAAGGGTATTAATGAAACTTTTGAAAACTCGAGCGTATTTATTAAACATTTTTTAACCTTAATTTTATAGATTTTTTTTTTTTTTTTTTAAGTTTAAAATATTTGTGAAATTTTTGAAATTTTATGGATATTTTTAAGAATATTTTTGTTAATTTTATGGTATGAGAATAATTAAATTGAGAAAGCAAAGGAGAAGAGAATGAGAATAGTTAAATTGAGTAAGCAAAGGAAAAGAGAAATGCTCGAATTTGAATAAGACACATTATTGAGTGTCAAGCAAAGGAAACTAAGGGTATGTTATAAATATTAATAAAGGGTAGGTCATAAGAGTAATGGAGCTGTCACCACTGCGGAACAAGGACACGGTGGTCGAGATTACTACCCAAAATCTAAAATCCCATTTGGCAAATCTTGGAGATGATCGTGAAATGAAACCCAAAAAAACTTCCATCTATAGAATACCAGACTGTTCGAGGGTTCCATAGACCTTAGGGGAGGCTATAAAGTGTACTTTGTTTGATGGGAGGATTGTTGAGGATTGTTGGAAGGAGTCACAAGTTCGCTAATTTAGGGAATGATCATGGGTTTATAATTAAGGAAATACATTTTCATTGAACCAGGCCTTTTGAGAAATCCCAATGCAAAGCCACAAGAGCTTATGCTCAAAGTGGATCCGTGATTCCTAACACAGACCATATAAAGAAGGTTAATCCAAACCCATTCAAGCCAAAGCGAGTATCGTTCGGGCCATACCACCATGGGGAACTGCATTTGTTGCCCATGGAGAAGAAGAAACATTTAGCATGTCACGAAATTAAAAGGTGCTACGGATTGTCCATTGAAGTCATGGTGAATGAGGTGTGGGACATGTTGGAAGATCTGCGGCCCATGAAGCTTCTTAACAAGGTGTATTCTATGTTAAGGTGAGAGAATAACCAAGTATGTCTATCTCTACTTAGCTCAAGTTCACCACTATCCAATATTGTTTTTGTTTTAAAAACCGTGAGGGTAAGCCCTAAAGGTGTGGAAATCTCTCCCTAGCATGTTTTAAAAATCTTCCACCCACTCGAGTAAAGGAATTGTTAGTGGAGGATGACTACTCGCACCTTCTAGATATGCATAGGGTGGGCGGAATTATTGTTTCGCAAGGGGAATGAACGGAAACCACTACAAGAAAGGCACTTCACGCACTGCATGTGTATTTTCATCGAAAACAAGGTGTGTTGAGACTCCCTTTCATTATCAAAATGCAATTGAGCTAATCAACTTGGCTTTGATAATCTTGGCTCCTTCAGAATGATATACAATCGGTAGAATAAAGAAAAAACCACAGCCTTTTATCTAAGAGTTTGGTTGTCGACTTGGCCGTTTTAGGACTCATCGATGTCGTTTCGGATTCTCGCAGGGAACTCGTCTTCTCTCTCGACTTTTCCTTTTCGTTTCTTCGTTGCAGGTGGTCGGAGTCGTGTGGGGTGTTGGCTGAAGGGGTGAGGGAGATGTTTGGGGATCCATGGAGGCGTGTTGCCCGAAAACTCCAACGCGTTGTCGTACTATATTTAAAAAAATACCAACTTTTGAAAGTAACACTAACGTCATTTACCTTTATAAAAAAAAGTAAATTTTTTTTTACCATTAACAATATCTCAGTGATTATCTCCAAGTTTCTTAATGTTACTTTGAAAGTTCATAAATATTTTTGAAACGTCATAATAACCATAAGAGTATTTATAAAGTTTTTTAAAAAGTTTAAATGTGTTTTTGCAGTTTATAAAAATGTTTAAAACCAAATTTTTTAAAAACATTTTTTTTAAATTGTTTTGAAAGTTTAATGATATTTTTTCCACTAAAACTAAACTTTTTTTCATATTTTAAGGATATTTTTTAGATTTTTTTAAAAATTTAAAATATTTCAATTTATACTTATTTTCATTAATTTTAGGGAATGAGAATAATTAAATTGAGTAAGAAAAAAGAGAGAGAGAAAGGGGGAATTTAAATGAGAATAATTAAATTGAGTAAGCAAAGGAAAAGAGAAATCAAAAAATTAAATGAGAATAATTAAATTGAGTAAGCAAAGGAAAAAGAGAAATGTCGGAAATTAAATGAGAATAATTAAATTGAGTAAGCAAAGCAAAAAGAGAATTGATGGAATTTGAATGTGTGATGTCCCACATTGGTTGGGGAGGAGAACAAACGCTATTTATAAGGGTGTGGAAACCTTCCTCTAGAAGACGCGTTTTAAAGCCTTGAGGGGAAGCCCGAAGAGGGGTGGATTGTGATGTAGAAGAACAAACCACCATTTATAAGGATGTGGAAACCTTCCCCTAACATACGCGTTTTAAAGCCTTGGAAAACCCGAAAGGGAAAGCCCAAACATTGGTTGGGGAGAAGAACAGAACAAACCACCAGAAAACCCGAAAGGGAAAGCCCAAACATTGGTTGGGGAGAAGAACAGAACAAACCACCAGCCTGGGGAAACCCAAAAGGGTTGGAAAACCCGAAAGGGAAAGCCCAAACATTGGTTGGGGAGAAGAACAGAACAAACCACCAGCCTGGGGAAACCCAAAAGGGAAGCCCAAACATTGGTTGGGGAGAAGAACAGAACAAACCACCAGCCTGGGGAAACCCAAAAGGGTTGGAAAACCCGAAAGGGAAAGCCCAAACATTGGTTGGGGAGAAGAACAGAACAAACCACCAGCCTGGGGAAACCCAAAAGGGAAGCCCAAACATTGGTTGGGGAGAAGAACAGAACAAACCACCAGCCTGGGGAAACCCAAAAGGGTTGGAAAACCCGAAAGGGAAAGCCCAAACATTGGTTGGGGAGAAGAACAGAACAAACCACCAGCCTGGGGAAACCCAAAAGGGAAGCCCAAACATTGGTTGGGGAGAAGAACAAACCACCATTTATGAGGGTGTGGAAACCTTCCCCTAGCAGACGCATCCAGCCTGGGGAAACCCGAAAGGGAAAGCCCAAACATTGGTTTGGGAGAAGAACAAATCGGGTGTGGAAATCTTCCCCTAGCAGACGTGTCCAGCCTGGGGAAACCCGAAAGGGAAAGCCCAAACATTGGTTNGCAAAGGAAAAGAGAAATCAAAAAATTAAATGAGAATAATTAAATTGAGTAAGCAAAGGAAAAAGAGAAATGTCGGAAATTAAATGAGAATAATTAAATTGAGTAAGCAAAGCAAAAAGAGAATTGATGGAATTTGAATGTGTGATGTCCCACATTGGTTGGGGAGGAGAACAAACGCTATTTATAAGGGTGTGGAAACCTTCCTCTAGAAGACGCGTTTTAAAGCCTTGAGGGGAAGCCCGAAGAGGGGTGGATTGTGATGTAGAAGAACAAACCACCATTTATAAGGATGTGGAAACCTTCCCCTAACATACGCGTTTTAAAGCCTTGGAAAACCCGAAAGGGAAAGCCCAAACATTGGTTGGGGAGAAGAACAGAACAAACCACCAGAAAACCCGAAAGGGAAAGCCCAAACATTGGTTGGGGAGAAGAACAGAACAAACCACCAGCCTGGGGAAACCCAAAAGGGTTGGAAAACCCGAAAGGGAAAGCCCAAACATTGGTTGGGGAGAAGAACAGAACAAACCACCAGCCTGGGGAAACCCAAAAGGGAAGCCCAAACATTGGTTGGGGAGAAGAACAGAACAAACCACCAGCCTGGGGAAACCCAAAAGGGTTGGAAAACCCGAAAGGGAAAGCCCAAACATTGGTTGGGGAGAAGAACAGAACAAACCACCAGCCTGGGGAAACCCAAAAGGGAAGCCCAAACATTGGTTGGGGAGAAGAACAGAACAAACCACCAGCCTGGGGAAACCCAAAAGGGTTGGAAAACCCGAAAGGGAAAGCCCAAACATTGGTTGGGGAGAAGAACAGAACAAACCACCAGCCTGGGGAAACCCAAAAGGGAAGCCCAAACATTGGTTGGGGAGAAGAACAAACCACCATTTATGAGGGTGTGGAAACCTTCCCCTAGCAGACGCATCCAGCCTGGGGAAACCCGAAAGGGAAAGCCCAAACATTGGTTTGGGAGAAGAACAAATCGGGTGTGGAAATCTTCCCCTAGCAGACGTGTCCAGCCTGGGGAAACCCGAAAGGGAAAGCCCAAACATTGGTTGGGGAGAAGAACAAACCACCATTTATAAGGGTGTGGAAATCTTCCCCTAGCAGACGACGCGTTTTAAAGCCTTCAGGGGAAGCCCGAAAGGGAAAGCCCAAAGAGGACAATATCTGCTACTGGTGGAGGGAAAGCCCAAACATTGGTTGGGGAGAAGAACAAACTACCATTTATAAGGGTGTGGAAACCTTCCCTAGCATACGCGTTCTAAAACCTTCAGGGGGGAGCCTGAAAGAGAAAGTCCAAAGAGGACAATATCTGCTAGCGGTGGATCTGGATTGTGAGCCTGAAAGGGAAAGTCCAAAGAGGACAATATCTGCTAGCGGTGGATCTGGATTGTGATGTCTCACATTGGTTGGGGAGAAGAACAAACCACCATTTATAAGGGTGTGGAAACCTTCCCCCAGCAGACGACGCATTTTAAAGCCTTCAGGGGAAGCTCGAAAGGGAAAGCCCAAAGAGGACAATATCTGCTACTGGTGGAGGGAAAGCCCAAACATTGGTTGGGGAGAAGAACAAACCACTATTTATAAGGGTGTGGAAATCTTCCCACGATGCGTTTTAAAGCCTTCAGGGGAAGCCCGAAAGGGAAAGCCCAAAGAGGACAATATCGGCTAGCGGTGGAGGGGAAGCCCAAACATTGGTTGGGGAGAAGAACAAACCACCATTTATAAGGGTGTGGAAACCTTCCCTGGCAGACGCGTTCTAAAACCTTCAGGGGAAGCCCGAAAGGGAAAGTCCAAAGAGAACAATATCTGCTAGCGATGGATCTGGATTGTGATGTCTCACATTGGTTGGGGAGAAGAACAAACCACCATTTATAAGAGTGTGGAAACCTTCCCCTAGCAGACGCGTTTTAAAGCCTTGAGGGGAAGCCCGAAAGGGAAAGCCCAAAGAGGATAATATCTGCTAGTGGTGGATCTGATCGTCTCATCAGAATGAGACCATTCTTGGATGTCAAGCAAAGGAAACTAATTGTCTGTTATAAATATTAATCAAATATAATATAGATGGTAAACTATAATTTAATACTAAACTAGTAGGTCATAAGAGTAATGGAGCGGTCACCACCACAGAATAAGGATGCAGGGTCGAGATTACCCAAAATCTAAAATCCCAGTTGACAAATCTTCCGGACCATTTGAAAGCAAAGGCAATAGAGCTTCAATCTATAGAATACCAGAGCATATAAAGAAGGTTAATCCAAACACATTCAAACCGCAGCCGATATCGTTTGGGCCATATCACCATGGGGAGTTCGCTACTTTGAAAAGCGTTGCGGATTGTCTATTGAAGACATGGTGAATGAGATCGTATGATAAACTTGATGATAAATGGAAAACAAAACCAGCCAAATTTTTGGAGCTCATGATCTTGGATGGTTGTTTATTTATGCAAGTCTTGTTGAAACCTTCATCTTTATGGATGTTGTCACTCGAGGATGTAGTGCGAGATATGTTGCTACTTGAGAATCAGCTGCCCATGAAGCTTCTTGACAAGTTGTGTTCCATGTTAATGCGAGAGGGAGAGCAAGAGCATAACAAAGTATGTCTTATCTCTACTTAGCTCAAGCTCATTCCTTTTTGAGCTTTCGTGTTAGGGAGAAATTTTCTTTTTTTAAAACCTTGAGGAGAAGCTCGAGAAGGAAAGCCCAAAGGTGACAATATCTGCTCGTGGTGGACTTGGGTCGTTACACTAATCAGGGTGTGGAAATCTCTCCCTAGTAAATGTGTTTAAAAAATATTAAGGGGAAGCTCGAAAGAGAAAGCGCAAAGAGGATAATATCTACTAGGGGTGGACTTAGGCAGTTATATTAGTGTAACACAGTAGATTCGAGGATCACCGATGAGCTCTGGGAAGAAGATCTTTGGTTAATTAAGCTTCATTCTGTCAAAAATATATGGGGCTGAGACTCGAATGAGGAGATATTCAATTGTTCACAACGGTATGGATTGAAACATGAGGGGCAAAACGTGTAAATGATTAGGGCTACCAAAACTCAGGCGACTCATCGAAGTTCTCGCGAATTCTCTAACGAACTTTTTTTTTTTCAACGGTTACATTACCTTGAAAATAAAAGGCAGAAAAATAGAAGAAAAAGAGATGCATTTCAAAACTACTTGGATTTCTAATTAGGCGAAGGTGCTCGTGGAGTCAAGTAACATTCATTGATCTCTGATCAGATTTGTTTATGGATTAGCTAATCGTCTTCGAGCTCCCAACTCTATGCAAATAAAAACAAAAAAACAAAAAATACCCTTAAATTTTAAAAAGCTTTGTCCATACCAATTTTTAAAAAAGTTTTAAAATATCCTTGCTATGAGTACTGTGTTTAAAAATACCTATAAAATTTTAACAGTAGCATTAACCTCCTTTTACCTTTATAAAAATAAAAATAAAAGAAGTTTAAAATCTTTTTACCACTAGACGAAAACCATCTATGGATATTTTTAAAAACCATCTATGAAACGTGGTACTAATAATAAGTGTTAGATGATAAAAGTCCCACATCGGCTAATTAGGGAATGATCATGGGTTTATAAACAAATAACACTCTCTCCATTGGTGTGACGCCTTTTGGGAAAGCCCAAAGCAAAGCCATGAGAGCATATGCTCAAAGTGGACAATATCATACTATTGTGGAAAGTCTGTTCGTCTAACATGGTATTAGAGTCATGCCCTAAACTTAGTCGTGCCCATCCTTAAAATGTCGAACCAAGGACTCTAAAAGAAATGATGAAAGTCCCACTACGGCTAATTTAGGGAATGATCATGGGTTTATAAACACAAAGTGGACAATATCATACCATTGGGAGGTGTTGGATGTCCCACATCGGCTAATTTAGGGAATGATCATGGGTTTATAAACACAAAGGAGAGTTGTGTTCGTCTAACAATAAGGATCGTTTTTAAATTTATAAAAAAAGTTTCATGGGTATTAACGAAAACTCATGAAGGGTATTTTTTAAGATATTTTTTAAACAAAGTGTTAAACTTTATAGAGGTTTATAAACACAAAGTGGACGATATCATATCCTCGTGGAGAGTCATGTTCGTCTAACAATAAGGGTATTTTTTAAACGAAGTGTTAAACTTTATAGAAAAGTATTTTTTAAGGTATTTTTTAAACAAAGTGTTAAACTTTATAGAGGTTTATAAACACAAAGTGGACGATATCATATCCTCGTGGAGAGTCATGTTCGTCTAACAATAAGGGTATTTTTTAAACGAAGTGTTAAACTTTATAGACTTTTTCTTTTAAAGTTTAAAATATTATAGAAATTTTTGAAGATTTAAGAGTATTTTTAGTGAAGTGAGTAAGCAAGAAGAGAATGAGAATAGCTAAATTGAGTAAGCTAAGGTTAAAGGTTAAAAGAGAAATGTTGGAATTTAAATGAGACACATTCTTGGATGTCAAGCAAAGGAAAGTAAGGGTCTATAAAGGGTAAGTAGTTGTCACCACTCAAGAACATGGATACAATGGTGGAAACGATTATCCAAAATCTGGAATCTCATTTGGCAAATCTTCAATCTATAGAAAGCAAAGGCATTGGAGCTTCAATCTATAGAATACCAGAGTATCAAGTTTATGCAAAACTGTGCCTCACACTATTGAGGACATATTCTATTTATATTGGCAAAAGATTAACTAATAGATCCGATTTCATAGGAAACTAACGAAGTAAGCCTATCTTTATGGCATGACTAACTTCAAGCTATTCTAATGGATTGACCAATTCTAACAGTCCCCTTCAATCCCAACAAGTCTTGTACATGTTGAGATTGTTACAATGTGTAGTAAAAGGAGTTTTAGACAGTGGTTTTGTCAGGATATCAGCTACTTGATCACTTGATGAAATGAACCGAACTTCCATTGCTTTACGTGCTACTTGTTCTCGAACAAAATGAAAATCAACTTCAATATGTTTCGTTCTAGCATGAAATACTGGATTTGAAGTTAAATATGTAGCTCCGAGGTTGTCACACCAGAGGCGAGGAGCCTTTGATTGATACACGCCCAGTTCCTTCAGTAATGACTTGATCCAAATCATTTCTGCAGTAAGATTCGCAATGGCCTTGTATTCTGCTTCGGTGCTTGATCTTGACACTGTAGCCTGTTTTCTGGAACTCCATGAGATTAGATTTGCTCCAAGAAATACAGCAAAGCCGCTAGTTGAACGTCGATCATCGGGACAACCAGCCCAATCAGCATCAGAAAACCCCGACAACATCATGGTTGATTTCTGAATTTTCACTCCTAATGCTAGTGTGCCTTTAACATAACGAAGAATTCTCTTCACAGCACCCCAATGAGCATCAGTAGGTGTATGAAGATATTGACACACTTTATTGACAGCAAATGCCAAATCAGGCCTAGTCATTGTCAAATATTGTAGTGCTCCCACTGTACTTCTGTATTTGAATTGTTCTTCAGCTGATAAGGGTATTCCTTGTTCTCTGAATAATTTTTCAGCAGAACCCATTGGTGTAGACATAGGTTTGCATTTTTCCATGTTTACTCTTTTCAACAAATCTAAGGCATATCGTCTCTGTGACAGTATGATACCATCTCGTGTTTTCTTGACTTCAATACCCAGAAAATACTCAAGACCACCCAAATCTTTTACTGCAAAATCTATTTTCAATTTCTGAATCAACCTTTCGGTTGCTTGATCAGAGGAGCTCACAATAATTATATCATCAACATAGATGAGCATATAGATAGTTATCTCTCTGTTTTTGAGAATAAAAAGAGATGAATCAGCTACTGAAGCCTTGAAGCCTAACTCAATAAGTTTTCCAGTCAACCTTGAATGCCAAGCTTTTGGGGCTTGTTTCAGGCCATAAAGGGCTTTCTTGAGCTTGCATATGTAATTCTTTGGTTTGGCTGAGTCTTGAAATCCTGGTGGTTGTCGCATGTACACTTCCTCTTTCAGAATTCCATGCAAAAATGCATTTTGGATATCAACTTGTCTCATATTCCAGCCCTTGGTTACTGCTAGCGAAAGAATGACCCTGATTGTTGACGGTTTGATCACAGGGCTAAAAGTATCAGTGTAATCAACACCAAATCTTTGCTTGAATCCTTTGGCAACTAATCTTGCTTTTAATCTTTCAACTGACCCATCTGCTTTTCTTTTCACTTTATACACCCATTTACTATCAATGAGATTTATTCCAGGTTTGGGTGGAACTAGATCCCAAGTGGCATTTCGTTTTAGCGCTGAGAGCTCATCATTCATTGCTCCTCTCCATCTTGGATGTTGCATGGCTTCCTGCAGGTTTCGAGGTTCAGTAGCAGTCTCTATGATCGGAGTTGTGATAGTTACAGCGCTTGCGAATTTTCTTGAGGTTTCTGAATATCTGATAGTTCCATCAGTGAATTGTTTAGCTTGTACAATGTTATTTCTCAACCTTGTTCGCATTGGATGTTGACTAGCTGCTTCAGTTGGTTGATCAGACACATGTTCATGAGTTTGGTTTTGAGCATTGATCGAACTGCTCTCAGCTTCATATTCTGCAATTTCCTCTGAACTTCTTGTATTATCTGCAGAAGATAAGCTGACACCAGACAAGTTGTCACTAGCAATATTATCAGTTTGACCATCATTCATATGGGAATTACTAACAACTGGTTCAATATCTGTAAGAGCATTTTCAGTGTAAAAACTAGCAAGTTTGGCTAAGGCTGGAAGTAGAACAGGATGATGTGGATTTGTGGTTTTGTTTGGTGGCTTAGATTCTTCAAAAGGAAAAATATTTTCATCGAAAACCACGTCTCTAGAGATGTAAATACGTCCTGTACTTCTATTTAAGCATTTATATCCCTTATGAGAAGAACTATAACCCAAGAATATACATCTAGTAGTTCTGAAACTCAGTTTCTTGTTGTTGTAAGGCCTTAAATTAGGCCAGCAAGCACAGCCAAACACCCTAAGCATGGAGTAGTCTGGACTTTTACCAAACAATTTATGAAGTGGTGTGTCTTGTTGTATGGTTCGGCTGGGCATTCTATTTATAAGAAAGCAAGCTGTGTTGAAAGCTTCATCCCAGTAGGATAGAGGCATGTTGGCTTGAGCGAGTAAAGCAAGGCCAGTTTCTACAATGTGTCTGTGTTTTCTTTCGACTAACCCATTCTGCTGGTGTGTGTGAGGACAGGAGATATGATGTTCAATGCCTGTGGATTTGAAATAATTGTGTAACCGATGGTATTCACCCCCCCAATCTGATTGGACGGAGCGAATTTTGGTATTTAGCATAGTTTCAACATGTTTTTGAAATTGAAGGAACACAGACTCAACATCAGATTTGCATCTCAGAAAGTAAATCCAAACATAACGACTAAAATCATCAACAAAGGAAACATAATATTTGGAATTATTTACTGACGCAATGGATGGACCCCATACATCAGTGTGAATTAATTGAAGGGGTGCTGTAGATACATGCTGAGAAGAACCAAATGGCAATTGATGTGCTTTCCCTAATTGACAAGCATTACAAATTGAGGAAGAGGGAATATTAGTATCTATAGCTAAATTATTATCTTGTAGAATTCTAATGGTAATTGGAGATGCAGGGTGCCCTAGCCTTCTGTGCCATTGTTCTTTCGAAAGTTTGGCTGTCAGCAAGGCTTGACTGAAATTATGCGGTAGAACGTATAGGCCATTCTTACATCTACCGTGGAGCAGGAGTTTCTTCGTGACTCGGTCCTTAACCAAAAAATAGTTTGGGTGAAATTCTACAACAGCATTATTATCAGATGCTAGTCTTTGTACTGAAATTAGGTGCTTATTGATTTTAGGAACATATAGGATATGTTTCAGAACAAGAGATGAACCAGAAATTAATGAATTCCCAATATGAGAGATAGACAAACCTGCGCCATTTGCAACCTGAATTTGGTCGGTGCCAGTGTAGCGTTCTCTGGTGGTAAGCCTCTCTAGGTCATTGGTGATATGATCTGTGGCTCCAGTGTCAACATACCAGTTTGTGTCACTAGTGTATCCACTTGTTGCCAAAGCTGCTTGTTTGAGATTATTTTCGGCTTGATATGCCTGATCAAATCTGTGCCAGCATTGCAAAGCATCGTGATTGGGCTTACCACAAATCTGACAGACAATGCCTGAGCTGCTTTGTGTCTTTGATGGTTGACGTCCAGGATTGTTCACAGTACGCCTTGATTGTCCATGACCACTATTTAACTGACGACTACGACCGCGACTACCTCGACCTCCATTGGCACCTCCACGAATGGATATCCTATTGACATTGTTAGCAGATGAAAGTTGCTCAAATGTACCCTTACGCAAGTGCCGCATCTCATAGCTCAGCATGTGAGCATACACGTCGCTGACAGTGTATACATCTGTTCTGGTTGTAATGCTTGTGACTAGAGGATCATAATCTGGACCAAGTCCTTGCAGCATGTAGGCGATGAGTTCTTCATCCTCTATTCGCTTGCCAATGGCAGCAAGTGTATCACCAAGATGTTTTACTTTACGAAAGTAGTCAGCAATTGTCATGTCCTTTTTCTGGATAGTAGAGAGTTCCATACGGATCTGCATTGCTCTTGCTCGAGATGTGGAAGCAAATTGTCGCTCCAGCGTAATCCAGGCTTCTCGTGCAGTGGTGATTCCAACCATCGTGCTGAGAACCTCCTCAGTGACTGATGAGTTGATGAGGCTGAGTACCAGCTGGTCCTGGGGGTACCAGACTGTGAACTCAGGGTTGATGATAATTTTGCGATTCCCTGTTTCTTCACTTGGTTCAACGGCGATCGTCTGGCTTGGTGCAGGCATGGATCCATCCACAAAACCAACAAGGTTTTGGCTACGCAAGTAGGGAAGGATTTGGGTAGACCACAGTAGATAATTTTCTTGTGTAAGCTTAACACTAATCACCTGACTGATCGACGGAGAAGACATTGTGTTGTTTGGGATTGACATGTCTAACAGCAGAGGCTATGGATCTCGTGGATCTTATTTCGGCTCTGATAGCATATCAAGTTTATGCAAAACTGTGCCTCACACTATTGAGGACATATTCTATTTATATTGGCAAAAGATTAACTAATAGATCCGATTTCATAGGAAACTAACGAAGTAAGCCTATCTTTATGGCATGACTAACTTCAAGCTATTCTAATGGATTGACCAATTCTAACACAGAGCATATAAAGAATGTTAATCCAAACGCATTCAAACCGAAGCTGGTATCGTTCGGGCCATATCACTATGGGGAGATGCATTTGATGCCCATGGAAAAGAAGAAACATGAAGCATTTCAGTACTTTAAAAAGCGCTGCGGATTGACCACTGAAAAGATTGTGCATGAGTTGTGGAACATGTTGGGAGATCTGCAGAGATCGTATGATAACCTTGAGGATGAATGGAAAACAAAACCAGTCAAATTTTTGGAGCTCATGATCTTGGATGGTTGTTTAATAATGCATATCCTTTTGGAAGATACATATTTACCAAGATTTAACAATGTGGATGTACAGCGAGATATGTTGCTGCTTGAGAATCAGCTGCCCATGATGCTTCTTGACAAGCTGTATTCCATCTTAAAGGGACGGGAGAAAAAAGTATGTGTATCTCTACTTAGCTCAAGCCCATTTTTAGTAGATATTGTCATTTTTGAGCTTTTCTTTTCGAGTTTTCTTATTAAGGAGAGGTTTTCGATTGGAGAGGGAACAAAACATTCTTTATAAGGGTGTGGAAACCTCTTCCTAGCATACGTGTTTTAAAAACCTTGAGGGAAAGCGCGAAAGGGAAAGTCCAAAGAGGACAATATCTCCTAGCGGTGGACTTGGATCGTTACATTAATAATAGTGTGGAAACCTCTCCCTAGCAGACGTGCTTTATTACCCTCAAGGGAAAGCCCAAAGATGACAATATCTGCTAATGGTGGACTTGGGTCGTTACACTAATAAGGGTGTGGAAACCTCTCCTTAGCAGACGTGTTTTAAAAACCTCGAGGGTAAACCCAAAAGGGAAAGTCCAAAAAGGACAATATCTCCTAGCGGTGGACTTGGATCGTTACATTAATAATAGTGTGGAAACCTCTCCCTAGCAGACGTGCTTTATTACCCTCAAGGGAAAGCCCAAAGACGACAATATCTGCTAATGGTGGACTTGGGTCGTTACACTAATAAGGGTGTGGAAACCTCTCCTTAGCAGACGTGTTTTAAAAACCTCGAGGGTAAACCCAAAAGGGAAAGTCCAAAAAGGACAATATCTCCTAGCGGTGGACTTGGATCGTTACATTAATAATAGTGTGGAAACCTCTCCCTAGCAGACGTGCTTTATTACCCTCAAGGGAAAGCCCAAAGATGACAATATCGGCTAATGGTGGACTTAGGTCGTTACACTAATAAGGGTGTGGAAACCTCTCCGTACCAGACGTGCTTTAAAAACCTTGAGAGTAAGCCCGAAAGAGAAAGCTCAAAGAGGATAATATCTGCTAGCGGTGTGCTTGGGCTGTTACACTAGTACTATCTTATTTACTATCTTATTGCTTGTAACTAATATAATTATGTTTGATCATTTGAAACACGGCTTGTGATGCATCCACAAAAGGTCAAATCACTTGTTTGGGAGTCGAGTAACTTACCCGCCTATGCAAAGGAAAAGTTAATGAAGAAGAACTACTCGCACCTTCTAGATATGTATAGGGCGGAATTGCAGTATCACGATGGGAATAAACAGAAACTACTTCATCACATCCACTTGGGAATAATATTCAGCGACTTGGAAATGGGTCATGAAATTCAGCTAGCCACACGCTTCCATAAAGCTGGGATCAAACTCAAGAAAGGGTGTAACCTTAGGGACGTGAATTTTGATGAAAACAAAGGTGTGTTGAGCCTCCCGTTCATCGAAATGAATGCTAACATTGAATCAGGCTATTTGAACACGATGGTATTTGAGAAGCTTTCTGGGATTAAGAACAAAGTAGGCTCTTACGTCATCTTCATGGGTAATCTACTGGAGAAAAATGAGGTAGATTCATTCTATCAGCTGGCAAGAGGCAAGCTTTTGGACATGTCGGGTCGCTACCCTTACATCTACAATTCATTGAATGAGCATTGTAAAAGGCCATGGAGAATATGGTGGACGACTCTCAAAGATGTCAACTTTCAAAATCCGTGGACCATTATCTCTACTCTTTCTGCTTCGATCGGTTTTGTGCTCCTTATTCTCCAAACCTTATACGGAGTGTATGGCTACTACCTCCCACGTCGATCTTGATCTAACACCACTCATATGCTTTGGTTACAATCCAGTTTTAATTATTTTGTTTTCTTATCGTATTATTTGTGTGTTTGTGTGGTGATATCTCCTCTCTTATATTATCTTCATGATCTCGAGCTTCAAAAATTTATCTTCTAAGCTCCGAAGTTGTCTCCAAAACTTCCCATTTCATCATCTTTCTTGTACGTGTAAAAAACAAAACAAAAAAAAAAAAAAGAATCTCAGTCACACTATGTTTTCGTCCGTAAAACTGAAGTAATAAAAACTCCATCAAAACTCATTATTTCTTATACAACTCTTGGTCTTTCATCAATAAAAGTCTTTCACTTTTCCAATAGCTTTTGAATTTAAAAGTCACTGAAGAAAATAACCTTGAATGTTTATTCAACATACGTACATAAAAAACCTTCCAAAATTGCATTTCAAAACAAGATATACGTACAGAGAAAAAAAAATGTGATAGAATTTGTCGAGATGTTGTCTATAGCATGAACACTAAAAACTGAAAAAGGAGAGGCGTGTGCACTTGTTTGGGAGGTAGTTTTGTAGTGTTAGAACGCTTTATGCAACATTTCAACACTACTCGTCGTGTCTTTGGTTTGAGCATGGTAGCACCTATGCATTGTCTTTAAGAAACAAACGAAACCTTGACTTAAACCACACTCCAGAACCCACATGGCCTGAGGGAGAGAGGAACTTGGACTAGAAGTCGAGGCTCCTACTTTGCCAAGTGGGTTTTGAGGGTCAACCCGATCTAACCCCGAAACTCAATTTGAATGCTCCTAGATCTAACTCTTCATATTAATACATCATTACGATTGACCAATAATAAATCCATCCTGACCTGATAGTTATTCTATTTTTGCAATTACTCATCTTTGTGTATGGAAATTGTACCAAGACTGGTGTGACTTGATAGTCACATCAATAGCTATGATCACGATTTATGCTCTAAATCCTTGATAGTCACATTAATATTATTCACGATATGAAAAAACCAATTTTATTAGTTTGAATAACATGTGGCTGACATCAGAGAAAATCATGTTAAGTAGAAACCTATAGAGTCTGTAGTATATGAATAAGATTAAGTACCTTGTCGTGTTAATATTATTGATACAACTCACTTTTATAATTGTTACAAAAATCATGTGGTGACATATGAGTGCGGGCATTATATATAGAATGAATTTGTATAAAACTAGACGACATAAATCTATTAATTAAAAAAATTAATATTTGATAGGATGATCTTATGTGATTGGATCTTAATCTTGAGTGAGTCATGAACTTCTGAGAAGATTTTGTCCTTTTATTTGTATGAGTAAGAATGACTTTTGTAGTTAATTTAATAAGTTAATCATGTCGAGGACATGACCAAATAGGGAGCTGGAAACATCATCTTACAAGATGGAATTCACTCATTTCTCATAACAAGAGTAGATCAGTAGTTCCCTTATGTGTTGATTTCGAGACTTGAACAATGGGGTCGCACCCTCTTATTAGCTCGAGAGTAACTTAGTTTATGGTTGGATCATAAACAAATTGCTTATTAGAACACAATTGTAGGTTCATAATGTTGAACACAATTGTGGGAAACACTCGCACTCTTTATTAACACAATCGAAAAGAGATTACAAGACACTCTACCAGACAGTGCTGTACTGTGTTTTGAATTTTTTTGAGATGAAAACATGGGTGGGTGAAGGGATATTTATTGCAGAGATGCGCAATTTATTCCTAAAATATCAACCATTTATTCTTAAAATCCTTACATAGTTTTCATAAAATATCTAGTTATCTTTATTCCTAAAATATCTAAATCATTGGCTCATACGATTATTGGACTTAATCTTATTACGCTAGTGATAATATTTTAACACTCCCCCACCACTAGTTCTCATTCGTTACACCATGTTAAGCTAATAGTGAAAGCTTTCATGTCTGCCACTTGATCATCTGTTTTGATATGTTGCATCTCGATTTCTTCCTTCGGGACTTCCTCTCTAATGAAATGGCCACTTAATCATCTGTTTTGATCTGTTGCATCTCGATTTCTTCCTTCAGGACTTTCTCTCTAATGAAATGGTAGTGCCCCTCTTGAAGGAATGAACTCTTCATCCACGTAGCGGAAGCATTGGGAGCCATTTTGATTTTATTAAGAATCAAAAGAAAAGCAATAAATAGAACTCTACCTTTGTAGAAACCTTAACTTGCAAGACTTCTTAGAGTATTCCAACCATTCAACATTATACAAGATCTTCCTTACTATGACTTGAACACAAGGTCAAGACTTTTGGGAGACTCTTAGAAGAAAATCTGAAAGGGATTGAGAAGGAGAGTTTCGAAAATTCTCTAGAGATATAATTTCATTCTCTAGAGAAAGTGGGAGGGATTCGTATGTTTTGGCTCAACCCGTAGGTCCTATTTAGAGGGACTCTTAGATAATCTTTGTCAAATAATATATTTGTATATTTAATATATTAGAATATAATACCTTATATTTACATATTATAAGATATTCTATTAATTAATTTGAAACTGATTCAAATTTCAAATATATTTTTATTTAAGGTATCAAAATACGACTTAATGTTTTATTGTATCCAATACAATAAATATATATTTCTTTTTTAATATATCTAATATATTAAATATTAATTTCAACTCTTCAAATTAATATATTTTTCTCCATTTATATTTAATATATCTAATATATTAATTAATAATTTAAATCCTTCGAATTAAATATATTTTATCTATTTATTTAATATATCTAATATATTAAATATTAATTTGACATTTCAAATTAAATTTATTTTCTCCTTTATATTTAATATATCTAATATATTAAATGTCAATTTGAACCCTCCAAATTTTCTTTTAAATAAATTCAACCTTTTAGCGTTACTATGAGCTACCAATGGGACCTTATGTACCTACCAATTATAAGCTCCAATGATATAAAATTAATTAATTAAACTCTTTAATAAATCAATTTTCATTCATTAACTATAGGTCACTCCACTATAGACCTAGAGTTACACTCTTATGCACTGTAGGACAAGTTATGTCCATTGATATAACTATTACAAGTAAGTCGATCATTCACGAGTTGTTCATAATTACAGCTGGATCAAAAGTCCGTTTTACCCCTCTAATTACATCTTTCACCTTAAGTACCATTGAGGATCTAATGAACAATTTGTTTATGATCCATTCATAAGCCAAGTCCCTCTTGGGCCAATGAGAGGGTGGGGGCCCCATTGTTCAAGTCCCGAAATCAGTACTTAAGAGAACAACTCATCTACTTCCTTGAGAAGTGAATTCCATCTCATGATACTATGTTCCCAACTCCCTATTTGGTCAAGTCTCCAAAATGGTAGACATGTTAAATCGGCTAAAGAGTCATTCTCACCCATGTAAATTAAAGGACAAGCCTTCACAGGCAGAAGTTCATAACTCACTCAGGATTAAGATCGAGTCACATAAGATCATCATGTGAAATATTAATCTTCTCAATTAACAGTTTTATAGAGAGAGATTAAATATTTCTTGGTCTAGTCTTATATAAACTCATTGTATAGGATACCCCCACTTACATGTCTCCACATGAACGATTTGGATCAAATCATTTGTAACGATTACAAAGTAGGTCGTATCAATAGTGTTACCAGAATAAGGCACCCAACCTTATCCATATACTATAGACTCTTTACGTTATTACTTGAACACGATCCACTTGTATGTCAACCATATATTGTTCAAGATTATATTAATAACCTTGGATTTTCATACCATGGATAACAATTAAATTACAAATAAAATAATAAAAATTATTGTTAAAAACTAAATAATTAATTACTAGGCTTTAGGACATAAATCCCAACACCTCCACATGCATTTTTCTACACCAGATTTTCTGCTAGACGAATTGTAGATTGGTTGTCGCAATGAAATGGTACTGGATAGGCAATTTTCTGGTGCAAATCTTCCATCAAGAGTTTAAGCCATGTACTTTCCTGAGCTGCTCCAGTCGTTACTTTATACTGCTTTTGTAGTTGACAATGATATTATTGGTTGTCTTTTGTTGCACCGAGAAATTGTTCCCGAACCAAACTTGTACGCATACCCAGTGGTTGATCTTCGAGTATCATGGTCTCCTACATAGTCAGCATCACAGTATCCAACTAACTTGTAGTCTTTGCTTCTTTTGTACAAAATAACATAATCGATTGTACCTTTGACATATCACCAGATCTGTCGGGCTGCATCCAAATGAGACTTCTTTGGACTTTGCATGTACCGACTCATGACTCCAGCTGCATAAGAAATATTAAGCCGAGTTAAAGTTAGGCAGATAAGACTACCTACTAGTTGCCGGTATTTCGTTTTATCATTCAACTCTTTGCCTTCATGTGCACAAATCTTGGCTTTTGTCTCCATTGATGTTGAAACTTGCCTGCACTCCAACATGTTAAACTTCTTAAGCATATCTCTTGTATAATTTTGTTGACAGAGAAAAAATCCTTCACCTGTGCGATCAACTTTTAGGCCCAAGAAGTGTTGAAGCTCTTCTAGCTCTTTCATTTGAAATGGCACTACTAAATTTTCTCTTATTTGATAAATTTCTCTTTCATTCTCCCCAGTGATAATCAAATCGTCCACATAGACCAACACAATTATTAATTTTCCTTCTCATTCTTTGATGAATAAGCTGAAGTCTGAATGCGCAACTGAATAACCACATCAATACGTAAAGGATTTTTTAAGCTTGCATACATGATTAGGATTAGTTGCACTCTCAAATTCCTTTTGTTGGTTCATATAAATCTCCTTGTCTAACTCTCTATGCAAGAAAGCATTCTTCACATCCATCTGTCATAGTTTTTAATCTTTACTTGCCGCGAGTGCTAGCAGGATCCGTACGGTAGTGATCTTTGCCACTGGACTGAATGCTTCATCATAGTCTAGTCCATATTGTTGAAAAAACCCTTGAACGACGAGTCGAACCTTGTATCTCCCGATTGATCCATTCAGTCGACACTTTATTTTGTAGACCCACTTGCAATAGATGAGTTAGACATCTTCTAGTCTTTGGCACTAGTTCTCAAGTTTGATTCTGCTCCAGAGCTATAATTTCTTTCTCCATCGCTTTCTACCAAACCAAGTTCTGTGATGTTTTTCCATACTTCTCCTTCTATCATCATCTTGAATTCTTGAAATTTTGAGAATGTGTTAGACTTTTCTTTCATAAAGAAAATTCACATATATCTTGAATAGTCGTCAATGAACGTCACCATATACCGCATTTTGCTGATTAATGCTTGTTTGACTGGACCGAACAAATTAAAGTGAATTAACTCTAATGGTTTCTTTGCTTTGAAATTTGACTCTTTGCATGGTAAATCGATAATTGATGAGATTTACCATATTGACATCTAACGCAAACAATGTATGTTTTGACTTCAAGTTGAGGTAGCCTTTGAGCATGAATTTTTTCATAATGAGCTTCAACTTGTGGTAACCAACATGTCCCAATCTTGCATGTCATAGATCTGTTGTCTCATTCTTCTGGGTCTTGTCAACATAGGTAGACTCTACATATAGCGCGTAATGGACTCCACTCTTCGCACTTCCATTGTTGGCTTTCCTATTACCTTAACATTTTCATAGACATTCACATCTTCTTACCCAAATAAGTAGTTTCCTGACATTGTTAGTTGTGACGCTAAAAACAAGTTCTTCTTTATACTCGATACATGATAAACATTATATAGTGACCTTGTACCAGATTTATTGTCAAGCATGATTGTCGTATTATCGATCTGAGCAACTGACAACTGTGTGTTATTTGTTGTGCATATCATACGACTTCCTTTGTACTCTTTCTTGTTTTATAATTTTCTCCGGTCGTCAGTCATGTAGTTTGAGAATCTTGAATCAACGATCAAGTCATACTCATAATCGGCTCCCACATCGCTATGAGTGCTAGCTTGTCTTCTTCTATGGCATATAGTACCTCTCCATTCCATTCTTCCTCCATATCCATGTTGGAGGATGCCACATTGCTTTTGGCACATTTTTTTATTGGACCAACAATCTCTAGACATGTGGCCATTCTTCCCGCAATTGTAGCAAATACCTTCAAATCTCTTCCTTTGAGAGCTCTTATTTTCATTCTTATGAGCTCTCCCTGGCTGTGCATTTCCTTGGTGGTTTCTTCCTTTCTCACCATTTTTGTATCCATGTTTGGTAGACGACTTATTGTTGCTCCTACTTTAATTTGTGTAGAGTGCTTCTTCTTCACCCTTTAATGTGATGTCTCCCATTGTTTAGACATGACTTCTTGACTGCTAACAAATTTTCGAACTCTACAAATGATGGTTGACAGGGCCATCCTTGTACAACAATAATGAAACTTCTATATTCTGGTCGCAATCCGTGGATAATGATCCTCTTCATTCGAGCTTCTCCAATGGCAGATTTCGGGTCTAGTTCAGCAATCTCCCCGCAAACCGACTTGACTTTGTGGAAGTACTAAGCAATTGTCATGTCACGTTGTGAAATTGATAACAGCTCGTTCTCCAGAAGTTGTAGTCTTGTATCGTTCTTCCTTGAGAACAGCATCACGAACGTGTCTCATGCTTCTTTCGGTGTCTTGTCATCCCAAATATGATATAACATCTCTTCTTCAATTGTGGTTTTTAAAGCAAACATTGTTTTACCTACTTTTACTCTATTTGTGGCCATTAGAACCCTCCTCTGACGGGTAGTTTCAATCCCACCAACAACCTTTCCAAGGTATTGTCGTGGTAAAGAGGACATCATGCACGTTGTCCACGTATTGTAGTTGTTGGTGTTGAGTTTCTTAATTCTTCCAACAAATTTGGAAATCACTCATCGTGTTGGTAATACCTCAATAATACCAAATAAGCTTGCAGAGTCACGGACTACTCACGATACAAAAGAAACTCACTCACTAATAATTTCAAGAAATTGTTTCTGATATGAAAGATCGAACAGAGCTGCAACCATAGAACATACTAAGAATTCTAAGAGATCAGACAACCTACACTAACCTCGCTCTGATACCAAATTGATGAACACAATTCTTTGTGGAAAACACTCGCACTCTTTATTAACACCAATCGATAAGAGACTACAAGACACTCTATAGACACTACTTTGGATTTCTTGGGATAAAAACATGGGTCGGGTGGAGGGTATTTACGGCAGAAGCTAGACAATTTATTTCTAAAATATACAGGTATTATTGGTAAAGACCTAAATCATTTTCCTAAAATATATAGGTATCTTTATTTGTAAAGACCTAAATCATTTTCCTAAAAATGCACAGTCAATTGGCTCATACGATTATTGGGTTTTACATTAATGAGCTACGGATGATATTTTAACACAATGTCTCTTACTAGCTCATAAAAATGTTTCAAATACTGTAAATATATTTTTCTTCTTTTATATTTAATATCTCGATTTGAACACTATAAATTGATCATTTAGTAATATCATGAGCTAATAGGAGAATCTTATAAGTCTGAAATGATACAAAATTAATTAATTAATTAATATTTTTAATCAATTAATTTTCATTCATTAACTCAACGTCACTCCATTACTGGATTAGAGTTGTATTCTGATGTCCTTTAGACTAAGTTGTGTCCATGAATATTACCACTACATGCAAGTTAATCTTTCACGAGTTATTTGTAGTTACAATTTTGTCACAAGTTTGTTTTACCCGTGTAATTATATCTTATACTTTTATCTCTAATTTTCTAATGAACCAATAATAAACTAAGTTCCCTCGGGCTAGTAAGTGGGTGGAGCCCCATTGTTAAAGTTTCGAAATCCAACACTCGAACTACTCATCTGTTTTCCCTATATGAGAAGTGTGAATCATCTCACGAAATTATATTTTTAGCTCCCTATTTGGCAAAGTCCCCTTTGAGGTCCAGTCTTATACAAACTTATTATATAAGATATCTTCACTCACGCGTCTTTAGAGCTATTTGGATCAAATCATTTGTAACAATCATAAAGTGAGTCGTATCAATAGACTATTTAGGTTATTTCTTGAACATAATCCTCTTTACTACTCAAGAGATTCCTCATCTTCATACACGTCAATCTTCTCAAGAAAGAATGTTCCTCACGAGAAGCTTGTTTCTTTTCATGAGATGGGCTTTTTTTTTTTTTTTTTTTTTTTTGTNTGTGGTAAGACTCTACCATGTTAGTGCATATTCTTCAATGTAGAGACAATAAGTTTTACTTTTCCCTTTGTTGGATGAAAGCCTCACATCGACTAATTTAGGGAATGATCATTGCTAGGTTATGGAGCCTCCGACTTATGTATTGATTAGTCAACCGTTATAGAAAGATAATATGAATCTTATTTGTCTAAACATTCTCACTATCTTTTTTCTAGAAGTTTCATTCATCATTACATAATTGAGTCCTTTTTTCCCGTACATCCCCTACTCTAGTTGGGGATCCCAATCCAGAATTTCTATTCTATTTATCAATTTTTTGTTTAATTTTTTTTTTAATTTTTTTTTCATTCCGATAATTCCAAAAATTATCCAATTCATCAGAAAAAAGTTTTTTGGTTGTAACCAAAGATATCTTTTTTTTTTTTTTTTGTATCATTTCCAAAATAGTTGATAGACTCGGTGGATATGTAAAAATGGTGAAACTATATTTGGTAAACGGAGTAAATTGCAATTAGCTATATATATATATATATATATATAAACTATATAGGATAGACTCTCGTAAGGCTATATACCTCTATATATATAATAAACTAAACCATATATATATATATCCCAGGCACATTTTTGAAAATGTACTTTCTATATTCTGTGTATTCTCAGTATTCTCTTTTACTGTATATATCTGAAGTCATCAATACAAATCATTTAGCCAATATTCTGTTTGCATTTTCTCTCTCCTGTTCTTTGTGTTCATCGAGATCGAGTGTGTGTGTTGTGTGATCCTAGGTTTCTAATCAAAGAATAATCTCTTCATTGGTATGAGGCCTTTTAGGGAACCCCAAAACAAAGCAACTTATGCTCAAAGTGGACAATATCATACTATTGTGGAGATTGGTGATTCCTAACCTAGTATCAAAGAGTCATGCCCTGTAAACTTAATCATGCCAATAGAACCCTCAAATATCGAACAAAAGTATTGTGAGTCTCGAAGGCATAGTAAAAAATGACTAAGACTCCAAAAGAAAAGGAGTCGAGCCTCGATTAAGGGGAGGTGTACTTTGTTCGATGGGAGGTGTTGGATGAAAGTCCCACATCGGCTAATTTAGGGAATGATCATGGGTTTATAATCAAAGAATACTCTCTCCATTGGTACGGGAAAATTGCATTTTAAATTTTTTGACAGCTCTAGGTCAACATTTTAGTTGATCCCGCTTGGGTCTGATATGCTCAAACCCTTTCCTTCTAGTTTTAACTTTTCGGAAGCTTGGGTCTGATACGCTCAGACCTTTTCCTTCTAGTTTTAACTTTCGGAAGCGTTTCAAGGTAGCGACCCTAACTTCAAATACATTTAACGGAAAGAAGAGATAGAAAAATTCGGGAAAGATTTATTTTTTCTTTTATATTGTTGTAATTATTTAAATTTTTAGTTATTATTATAGAAAATCAGCCATGATCAATAGCATCCTAAGAATCGATTTAAATTGGCCAAGAATCACCGTGGGAAGAAAATGGAAGATTTGGAGAATTAAACTATTTTTTAAAATTGTCGATGTGATTCAAGCAACATAATAATATTAGTAATTTTTTTTATGTACGATCAAACACAAATTAATTTTTAAGAGACGATCTGCTATGAAAAGGAACTTACTTTTCAAATATTCAGAATATAGTAACTATATCTTCTCCAAAAGAAGTAGTAATAATAGAAAATGAAATTTTTAATAAAAATAAAATTATATATACATAAAATATTCTAAGACAGTCTCTCGTGCTCGCATAAAATCTAACACTAGAGCACTATAAAATATAGAGAATTGAATTTGAAATTGATGTCATGAGTTGACATATGATGATTTGGATGCAAAGGACAAAATTGAATTTTTATTATGGAAAAATTGGTGACACCAACCTAAGTTGATCAAGTAAGGGGTCTTACTATCAGCATGGTTATATTTGATGTTGGCACGTGTCATATATATTGATATGTGTGAATTGTTTATGGATTGATATGCTTATGATATGATATGTATATGTTATGATATGTGAATTGTATGATAATACTTCCGGTACGATGTGTTCAATGATATGTTTGAGATAGGATACGAGAACGATGCACTAAACATAATATAATGATAGGAGTAAGATATGTTCATGAAACGTTAAGGTTAGGTTACGTATCGAAGTGCTATAGATATGAGAAATTGATAAAAACGTATGGTCACAATCGATTGATAAAAGAATATGGTTAGGTTATGGGTAGATAAGGATAGGATTATGATAGATTGATATAACGATAGAGTTAGGATACGTTCTTGTAACAATATGACTAAGGTACGTTCATGTAACGATATGACTGTGATAGGTATAAGAATGTTAAGGCTATGATAAGTTAGGGAACGATATGACCACGAAGTGTTTACGATAGAATATGATTATGATACGAAGTGTTTACGAAGTGTTGTATTAAATGATAATGGAAATGCATTATTATGTGCTCATGCATTGGGGGATACCCCTTACCCTTCACGATAGTACGGACGCGTACATTACTAGGCAAGAAAAGAATCATTATAGTTATCATAATGTTGCGATGACCAAGCAGGAGAACAATCATTATGTTTATCATAATGCTTCGACGGTCAGGCAGGAAAACGATCATTATGTTTAACCTAATGTTGTCGTGACGGTTACTAGTTCTAACATGTGTCCGGCCTAAGGAGCTCCCAGAGTATGCTTGCCCGACAAGGAAAGTGGTCTAGTGGTGTGCGAACTAACTGGTGAGTCCATACTCGCAAGTATGAGTTGTGTGTAAAGTACATGATACACATCCAAGTTACCCGTAGGATAGTACCGTAGGAAAATAGACTAAAAAGATAGGTTTCATCATTGCATTCGCATGTTCTTGCATTTAACCCCAATAGTGAAGTCACTTACTGAGTATTTCTTTAAATACTCAAGCCACGTGCTACTTCTATTTCAGGTTAAGGCAAGACATTCTTGTATGGCTGACGACAACATCGCAACTCGAGACCATGGCACATGCATAAGATAGTCGTATTTATTTTCTTAGACTTAGGCTAGATTAGGATGTTTTTAGTTTAAACGTTTATTTATTTTATTTAGTCTTTTGTTATGTCTTTTTTTAAAGGTATTTTCAAAACACATAAGTTCATGGCTGTGTTTTAAGATGAGAGTGACGTTTTATGAAAGCTTAAATGAAGTATTTTCGCATTCAATGTTAATGATATGTATACAATGGTGACCTGCTTAAATTAAGTAGAAAATTTCAAGTCGTTATAGGGTCGTAGTAGCTTCGGCCTAGGTCAACCAAGTAAGTGGTCTTACTATCGTTATGGTTAGAAGTTGATGTTGTATGATGACACGTGCCCCGTGGTTTTGCACGTGTTATATGCTTGATATGTGTGAAATGTTTATGAAACAATATAACTATGATATGTTTTTGAAACGATATAACTATGACATGTTTATGAAATGATATGACTATGATATGTTGATGAAATGAGACGACTGTAATATGCTTCTGAAACGATATGACTAGGATATGTTATGAAATGATATAATTATGATACATTTATGAAAGGATATGACCATGAGATGCTTATGAAAGGATATGACTATGACGAGTTTATGAAACAATATGATTATGATTTATTTACGAAATGATAAGTCTGTCATACAATGTGACTATGAGATGATACGTGAATGTTCTGACACGTGTTATGATGTGATGTACTTATGATCAGATGAATGTTATAGTGTAATATATTTGGTGACATAGTACATGATGTTACATGATATGCTGATGATATGACGCGATGCATGATATGAATCACGGCAAAATGTGCCAACACAATGCACAACCCCAAAATTTATGTTTGGAAAGCTAGGATGAAAATGATATGATATGAAGAAAAAATGGAAAGGGTTGTTTTACATTATAATGAATAAAAATATTGGGACCTTACATATCATTGTGTGTTCATGCATCGGAACATACCCCTCCTTTTACAATGGTACGAACACGTACACTATAAGGTTGGAAAACAATCATTATATTCATTATAATGTTGCGACGGTCGCTATTCCTAACGGGTGTTTGACATCAACATTTCCTAGAGAATGCTCACCCGACAAGAAAAGGATCTAGGAGGTGTGCAAACCGACTGGTGGGTTCATACTTGCATGTGTGGATCATGTGTAGAACATACACATCCAATTAACCCGTTCAGAATAGTTACCTAAGAAAATATAGATTGATATGATAGGTCTCACTCATAATTGTATGTGCTTGCATCTAACTCCAATAGTTGGGTGACTTTATAAGAGTTTAAAACTCAAACTACATGCTACTTCACTTCTATTTTAGGTAAAGGCAAGACATTCTTGTACGGTCAACAACGACATTGCAACTCGAGACCATGGTACATGCATAGGATAATTGTATTTATCCTTCTATTTCAAGTAGTACGGTCAACGACGACATCGCAACTCGAGATCATGGTACATGCATAGGATAATTGTATTTGTCCTATTTCAGGTAAAGGCAAGGCATCCCGAGTCTCTAAGAGTGTTAGGCAGAAATTTAGAAAAATCCTAGAATGATCACCACGTATTCAACTAACAAGATAATTCAATTGGCTTCATTTTAGGCTTAGATTTGATGCAATTTGAATATCTGATGAGTCTAACATCCACATAGCAGCACACATCACATAAGCATACATTATATAATAAAACATTCGATAAAATGAGCAATTAACCAAACAGTACTTTTCAATCTCCAGCAACTAAAACAGAGGGCGTTAGAAAAGAAGAACCCGATCGATTAAAAAACTAATCACTTGAAGACCCATCGTCAATCCCATCTTCATGATCTCTCACCACTTTCTCGATTATCTTTCTGCGTACGCCTTCGAGCATGGATTTTCTCGATTCATCGTTTCCAGACTGACCATCGTTGAGCACTGGATCTGCTTGACAAAGAACTAATGCAACACCTGAAAACCATCAACCAAGAATTACATGATCATTTGCAGGATATGAAGAGCTTGCAACCAAAATATGATCAACAACTTAGAAAAGCTTCAGATAAATGGTTTCAGAAATTTCTCATCTGGACATGTCCTCCATAGTTGGCAGATAAAATACTTCGACTACAGAAAATGAAAGGAGTCCTTCCACTAACCCAAAAGAATCAAACATAGCTCATGCTTGCAAAAAAAAAATATTGGGTAATAGACACCCATGGACACATTAAATGTGAGATCCCACGTTGGTTAGGGAGGAGAACGAAGCATTTTTTATAAGAGTGTGAAAACCTTTCCCTAGCAGACGCGTTTTATAAACCTTGAGAGGAAGCCCGAAAGGTAAAACCCAAAGAAGACAATATCAGCTAGCAGTGGGCTTGGGCTGTTACAAATGGTATCAGAGCCAGACACTACCCGAAGGGGTGTGGACATGAGACGGTGTGCCAACACGAACGCTGGACCCTGAAGGGAAGTGGATTTGAGGAGTCCCACATCGATTAAAGAACGAGTGTCAACGAGGACGCTGGACCCCGAAGTGAGGTGGATTGTGAGATCTCACATTGGTTGGGGAGGAGAACAAGACATTCTTTATAAGGGCGTGGAAACATTCCCCTAGCAGATGCGTTTTAAAAACCTTGAGGGGAAGCCTAAAAGGGAAATCCCAAAGAGGACAATATCCGCTAATAATGGGTTTAGGCCATTAAACCTAGCAACCTTTCTTTCAAATCTCCTCTTATGATCTATCAACTTCCCAAAATATTCTACCATTTCTTTCAAACTAAATTCTCCGCAATACAACAAAGAAACAAGTCTACTGCAAAATCCGGCCCTTATCCCAAAATGGGGGGAGAACCTCCTCAATCGTAGTGCCACAAACCCTGTCTCAAGCTAAACATAACCCAATCAACCAAGGAAGCCCATGAATTCCACTTCACAAGGTCACAGAACCAACACAACTCAATGGCTTAGAACTCAACCATATAACACAATTTCAAATGCAAAGTTTGCCCATGATAAAATCATTGGTATCACATAAATGAGGAAAGTGATACCATGCTTTCAAATATCTAACCAAATAAGAGTGCTGAACGTTGAACAATAACAAAATGATGTATAACTAACTAGAAACAGTTGCAGAGGACACAAACCAAACCAAATGGGCATTCATAGTTGTTTATAAATGTGTACCTTCTGGCGTGCATCTTCTGCCAAAACTTCGAAGGCCCACGTAGTTTGCTTTCACTGCACCATTGTTGTAAACTAACAAAGTAGGAAGATTACAATCTGGGTAGTTGGGAATGCAATCTGTGGATATTATTTTAACAAATTTTGTGGCTGGATATCTTGTGGCCAGTTCTTGCAAGCAATTCATCAACACATCGCATTCTTGAATTCTATCATGAGATCATAATATAACATAAAAAGGATATTAACACACCATAGAGTAAATGTCAACAGAATGTAAAGAACATAAAAACATTTGGGGCGTTGGATATGGACGGTACCCTTCTTTGTAGAGAATAACAACAACCCAAACATCAGATGGAGCCTGTGAAACCTCACGCACAAAATCTGACCCTGATATTGGATTTACTGATCCAAATTTAGAGATTTTAGCTGCTTCTCTAATCTCCACCAACCTCTTTTTCCTATCCCAAAAATAAAGTTGCATCAAGTTCAGAGATTTTGTAATTCTTTTGTCACAGAATCTCAAATGATATGGATTCAATACAAGTAAGAAATTGGATGAATAAGAAATATTAGGGAATGAATTAACTAATAAACAAGATGGTGAAAAACTAATTTAAGAGACAATCTCATACTTGTTGAATGGAGAAGGAAAATTTAGATTTCCTTCAATTAATAAATTAATCAATGTCATATGATTTCCTCCTGGCCACCAAATTGACCAATTCAGCATCAACTGATCTCAGTTTTTCTTTAGTTCTACCAGCAATGAATAAAATTACACAAAAGCAACAACCAAACATGAAAGGTTAATGAAGAAAACCAACCTATACTCTTGGAGAAAGTTGTCATCATCAAGATCTAGATCATCCTCAAGGTCTTCAAGCTCCTCTTCAGTCTTCTGGTCAATCCAAGACTTGTCTTTGGAGACGGATGCCTCATCTTGGGCAGGCGTGAAGGCTGGTGGCTTGAATGGAGCAGGCTTTGGAGGTAGGTTTCCCAACTTTGCCTGAATATCATCCCATTGAGTGGAGGCTCCTTCAACATCCTTGTACACAAAGTGATAATCACCCATTGTTTAGTGAGTTCTACAAGGTACAGGCTTTTCTGCAGAATATACTCAATTTTGTGAGGATCAAGTGCATAATCTTGCAAGAGGTTTATTTTAAATTTGTCAGTAACAAGTAGCACATCCTGCAAAATATAATTCAATGTAATGATAACAAACAATTGAATGAAAAATTAACATTAATCAACACTACAACTAAAACCCGCAAAAACAAATACAAAAGCCAAGAACAGCGTATGAAAGAAAAGGTTGAACCACCCTAAACTAAAATATAGTGATTGCTTAAATTCCCCCCATGAAATATTAATGGTGAAATTTAGACCCTCCAAAGCTCATGTGTATAAAAATTAGATCACTTTATTAACATGGTTCAAAATTTAGGTTCTTTTAATTTTTATCATCTTAAATACAACAACCATGCTTGCTGTGTGATACTGAGAATGGTTTTTTCCCTTCCATGGAGAAGCTTGAAATTGAAGCCAAAAGTGATATTTCTATCAAATTCTGGAGCATTATGAAATCTTAAATATTACAAGAAAAATCATAGAAGAAAATTTGGAAGCTAAGCAAACCCTTATTTATTTTCTTTTCTCCACCTCCTTTGTTTCCTTTAATGAAGGAGAATGCATCTTGAGTTTCGGCCTCTCCCTATTTCTTTTGGAACGAGGTAATTGAATGAGACTGATTGAACGAGGTAAACTCAATCACTTGCCTTTACAGTCGAGGAAATGAATTAGCTGCTTTGAAAGCCGAAACAAGATGAAACTCAATCACCATTCGTCTTCGCTCCTTCGTCAGGCCGACTCTCTTCCATAAAGATATATATGGATATGTCTCCCTCAAACACAGTAAAGGAGTAAGGAATGTTTCTTCGATCAGTCTTTGATCAGTCTTTGGTTACAGGAGAGTAAAAGAGGAAGAGGTCCTTCCATGACACAAATTTCCATGTCCTATCTCATGAATGTTTAAGATCAAAAAAGTTTTACCTTTATATCAAACACACACAAAAACTGAACAGTTTTGGTCTAGAATTCTAGAACTATACTTCTGTTAAGGAATGTTGGGAAGGAATCCCACATTGGCTAATTAAGAGGTTTATCATGGGTTTATAAGTAAAGAATAGATCTCCATTGATATGAGGCCTTTTGGGGAAACAAAAAGCAAAGCCATGAGAGCTTATGCTCAAAGTGGACAATATCATACCATTGTGGAGGTTCATGATTCCTAACAACTTCTACCGTGGATAGTCAGATTTGATACCATCTTGAACCAATTAAGTAAAGAAAAATACATATTTGGAAATATAGATATCCACACTTATAGCAACTGGAGAGAAGCTGAAAAAACTTAAAAGCTGAAAAATGCAAAAATAAATAAAACAGGACAACATATCCTAAATTGAATGTGTCCATACACATATATGGATCAATGCGCACAAGTGTTTTCAATTTGAAACAACCATATCCATGAGCAGGTTTTAGTTTTTCAAATACATTCTAAAAGACGGTCAAATCCAATTCATGCCACTTTACCTATAATTATTATGAATTTCCATCTAAGAAGATGGGTTTCTGTAATTCCCAACAACATTAAAAATGGATAATGGAATTAGCCAGGAAAAAAAACCACCTAGTGAGATAAAGATAGGGCTCTAATTCCCAAACAAAGTAAATTTGCTAGGAATGATAAGCTGAAATCTGCCAGTAGGATATCCTCAGCCAGATCGGCCAAGATCTATCTAGGTCATTCAACACATAGTTCGAATCACAAAATCGGAAGTGTTCGAAAAAGAATTATGAATCATACAAGAGGACAAAATTATGGAAAATAGATTTGATCCAACTTGATAGATTACCGGAGAGAAGGAAATGGATTACTTAGGAAGAGGCGGCGTGGCTGGCGGCGGTGNGATTTGATCCAACTTGATAGATTACCGGAGAGAAGGAAATGGATTACTGAGGAAGAGGCGGCGTGGCTGGCGGCGGTGGCGGCGGCGAGAAAGAAGAGAATTGCTGAAGAGAAGAGGGGGGGATCGTCAAGGGCGACTGTGCGTGCTGGGTGCAGCCCACCGTAAACGAAAGAAAGAGGAGAATAGCCAGATCGTGGACAGATTAATGGAGGTGGCAGCTACAAGGGCTGAAGGCGACTGTTTTGGGGAAATTTCGTTGTGTATTTTAAAATTTATTATTATTATTACTCTTATTATTTATTTTAATAATTATTTTAAAAATATATAAAGTTAACGTGTTGTTACTGTCCCGGTCTCCTATTTTAATCCTATCAGCTAAAATTTTCTATTTATACAGTAATTGGGTTCTCAAAATCTTTTGGGGTTTATAAGTGAGGAATACTAGCACTATTGGTACGAGACCTTTTTGGGGAAGCCCAAAAACAAAGCCACGAGAGCTTATCCTCAAATTTGACAATATCATACCATTTGTGGAGAACCGTGATTCCTAACATGGTATCAGAGTCATGCCCTAAACTTAGTCATGACAATAAAATCCTCTGATATCGAATAAAGAATTGTGAGCCTCGAAGGTGTAGTTAAAAGTGACTAAAGTGTCGAACAAAGGGTGTACTTTGTTCGAGGGCTCTAGAGAAAGGAATCGGGTCTCGATTAAAGGGAGGCTATTCGAGAGCTCCATAAGTCTCAGGGGAGGCTTATAGTGTACTTTGTTCGAGGGGAGGATTGTTGAGGATTATTGGGATTACAATAAAGTTTTCAATAAAGTTTTATTTAAATTTATAAATAAACCCGTATATATATATATATATATATATATATGTGTGTGTGTGTGTGTGTGTGTGTGTGTGTAATATACATGTATATATATATACATATATATATATACACATATCTTCGTGATTTCTAACATGATATCAAAACTAGCTTTTCGAGAAAACCATGTTCTTGAGCATTTTCTTGATATCAACACATTGGGTTGACATCAGATCAACAATTATTCTAAGCATACTGTACATTATTGTAAAACATCGTCTATACATCCTCGTTGATGAGATAGTCGATATTCATCTACCCTGATAGGTTCTCTATCCTCAAAAGATTGTTCACTAACAGATCATGTGTTTAATAATTGACGTCGAGAGGTGGTAATATGATTGTCTACGTGGTAATTAGAAAACCAAGAGTAAGGTCAATCAAAATGTAGGTCGGGGTTGAGAATTGGGAGGCCAACGAGGCTGGGGCCTGATTTTCCAGCAATGACCGGTCAAGGTCAATCAAAATGAGGAAAAACAAATGATTCTCAGCATAGAAGAGATCTTAACAAGTCTGATCACCATCTCTAGAAGGATTGAACGTCGGATTGATCATCGACTGAACATTACAACATGTCTCCTGAAAGGTCAACAAAGGGCGCCTCCCTACACACTAAACCGAAAAATCGGACCCCCTGAACCAACAAAGCATTCCATTGAATGAAACCCACTTCCCTCCGGCAATGAAAGGTCAACAAAGGGCGCCTCCCTACACACTAAACTGAAAAATCGGACCCCCTGAACCAACAAAGCATTCCGTTGAATGAAGCCCACTTCCCAGCATAGAAGAGATCTTAACAAGTCTGATCGCACCCCCTGAACCAACAAAGCATTCCATTGAATGAAGCCCACTTCCCAGCATAGAAGAGATCTTAACAAGTCTGATCACCATTTCTAGAAGGATTGAACATCGGATTGATCATCGACTGAACATTACAACATGTCTCCTGAAAGGTCAACAAATGGCGCCTCCCTACACACTAAACCGAAAAATCGGACCCCCTGAACCAACAAAGCATTCCATTGAATTAAACCCACTTCTCTCCGGCAATGAAAGGTCAACAAAGGGCGCCTCCCTACACACTAAACTGAAAAATCGGACCCCCTGAACTAACAAAGCATTCCATTGAATGAAGCCCACTTCCCTCCGGCAAAGCAACTTTGGGAGGGAACTCTTGCTCACAGGCTCCCTGAAACCAAGAAAGGACACCGAAGATGCATAAGATGCAGAGGATACTATCAATGAAGAGTGAGCCTCTCTTCTATGTCTAGGAGTAGAGAAGAGAGCACGGTTGATAAAGCATTTCTTTCAACCGATTCAATTCGGGTTCAGAAAAATAAACCCAACCCTATCCGGAATGCTAATTCAACCAACTCTTATAGTTTGGGTTGGGTTGGTCCGGGTTGTCGGGTTAACGTTGAATGAACAACAAAACTTGGGGGCCACGTGAAACCATTGACACAACGTATAAGAATTTGGTACACATATTCAGATCACCGGCGCTCCATTTTCATTGACCCTTCCCGTTATCCATTTCATGTGGTCTATGGCAAATCCTCCGTTTTCTCTCTCTAAATCCCTCTCTCTCTCTCCTCCCCTGCTTCTTCTCTCACTGTCATTCACCCCCTCCATTCCCCTTCCACTTCCACCTCCCAATGGCCGTCAATTCCACTAACCTCACTTCCCATTTTGCCCTCCCTTTCCGCCGGAACCATCCGATCTCCTCCCCATGCACCGCCGCCCTTCCCATTCTCAAACCCGCCCTTCGCCGTTCCCTTTTCGCCTCTCCTCCATCCGGTCCCCGGAAAATCTTGTGCAAAGCGTCGGAGGTCTCGGTGGCTGAGGAATCGTCGGCGTCTGGTAACTGGGTGCCCGTGGTTCCGTTGTCGGCGCTGCCGAAAGGGGAGCGGCGCGTGATTATTCAGGGTGGGGAGACGGTTTTGCTTCTTTGGTATAAGGAGAGGATTTTTGCTATTGAGAATCGTTCCCCTGCTGAAGGTGCTTACACTGAAGGTCTCCTTAATGCCAAACTCACTAAGGTTAATTTCATTTCCTCTGTTTCTTCTTTTCTTGTGACTGTCAAAGAATTGTAGAATTATCTGAATTCTGCCCTTGTTTCATATGATTCCTAGAGAATAACAATAATGATTTCCCAATTGGGGAGGACATATTTTCATGATTTAGAGAAGATTAGGTTCGTTATTGTATCTAGGACAGTTAGGAATCACGAATCTCTACGATAGTATGATATTGTCCACTTTGAGTATAAGCTCTCACGGCTTTGCTTTTGGTTTCTCCAAAAGGCCTCGTACCAATGGAGATGTATTACTTACTTGTAAACCCAGGATCGTTTTCTTAATTAGACAATGCAAGACTTCCTCCCAACAATCCTCAACAATCCTCCTCTCGAACAAAGTGTACCATAGAGCTTTCCCTGAGGCCTATATAGAGTCTTTGAACAGTCTCTCTCCTTAATTGAGGCTTGACTCCTTTCTCTAGAGCCTTCAAACAAAATACACTATTTGTTCGACACTTGAGTCGCTTTTGACTATACTTTCGAAGGTCCCAATTTCTTTGTTCGATATTTGAGGATTCTGTTGACATGACTAAGTTAAGGGCATGACTCTGATACCATGTTAGGAATCACGAATCTCCATAATGGTATGATATTGTCCACTTTGAGCCTAAGCTCTCTGCTTTTGGTTTCCCCAAAAGGCCTTATATGAAGGGAGATGTATTCCCTACTTATAAACCCATGACCATTCCCTTAATTAGTCAATGTGGGAGCCCTCGAACAAAGTACACTATTTATTCGACACTTGAGTCACTTTTGACTATACTTTCGAGGGTCTCAATTTCTTTGTTCGATATTTGAGGATTCTGTTGACATGACTAAGTCAAGGGCATGACTCTGATACCATGTTAGGAATCACGAATCCCCACAATGGTATGATATTGTCCACTTTGAGAATAAGCTCTCATGGATTTGCTTTTGGTTTCCCCCAAAGGCCTCATAACAATCTCCCCAATGGAGATGTATTCCTTATTTAATTCATGATCATTCCCTTAATTAGCCCATGTGGGACTCCCTCCCAACAATCCTCAACAATCCTCCCCTCGAACAAAGTACACCATAAAGCTTCCTCTAAGGCCTATGGAGCCCTTGTACAGCCTCCCCTCAATTGAAGCTCGACTCATTTCTCTGGAGCCCTCGAAGAAAGTACATCATTTGTTCGACACTTGAGTCACTTTGGACTACACTTTCGAAGGTCCCAATTTCTTTGTTCGATATTTGAGAATTCTATTGACATGGCTAAGTTAAGGGTACGACTCTGATACCATGTTAGGAATCACAAATCTCCACAATGGTATGATATTGTCCACTTTGAGCATAAGCTCTCGTGACTTTGCTTTTGGTTTTTCCAAAAGGTCTCATACCAATAAAGATGTATTCCTTGCTTATAAACTCATGATCATTTCCTTGATTAGCTAATGTAGAACGCCCTCCCAACAATCCTCAACATGGACAACAGATTCCTCTTCTTCCTTGACAATGGTATGATAAGGAGTCAATTGGGTCAAGCTCGATTTCACCTAAACACCTGATAGAATGGAAATGTTCTACTCCTTATGGTTGGGGAGTTCCTCAGTTAATTAAGAGGAAGATCATGGATTTATAAGCTAGGAATACTATCTCCGTTGGTACGAGGTCTTTTGGGAAAACCAAAAGTAAACCATGAGAGCTTATGCTCAAAGTGGACAATATCATACCATTGTGGAGGTTCGTGATTCCTAACATCTACCACCGTCGACTGGCAAGATAAAACTTTGATTTTCACTCATTCAAATTGACTGTTGGGCTCCAATGTTCTTAATATATATATATCATCATTTCAGTTTTTGAAACTAGACTAAGTTCTAATGCTTGCAATGTAGAACACTTGATTGAATGATCATGCCCTTTCTCTACTCAGGATGGCTGTATTGTCTGTCCAACGACAGATAGCACATTTGACCTCCAAACTGGAGAAATCAAGGAATGGTATCCAAACAACCCTGTTCTCAGAGTCCTCACACCAGCCTTAAGGAAGCTTTTTGTATACCCTGTAAAAACTGATGAAAACAACATTTATATCAACATGAGGGGAAACGTGATATCAGATGCATCTGCTGAGATTGTCTTCAGTGGGAAAGCTCAACCCGGTGTAACTGCTACCGATGTCAATGTCGACGAGGTAACTATGAAATTGTTTAGTCGAACGTATTCTATTTTTTTGCCGATAGTTTTCTTCAGTTCTTGAACTTCTACCTTGTGTTATGTCCATATCGACGAGGTAACTATGGAATTGTTTAGTTGAGCGTATTCTGTTTTTTTGCCGATAGTTTTCTTCCGTTCTTGAACTTCTACCCTTATGTTATGTTCATGTCGACGAGGTAACTATGCAATGGTTTAGTCAAACGTATTCTGTTTTTTTGTCGATAGTTTTCTTCCGTTCTTGAACTTCTTCCTTGTGTTATGTTCATGTCGACGAGGTAACTATGAAATTGTTTAGTCGAACGTATTCTGTTTTTTCTGCCGATAGTTTTCTTCAGTTCTTGAACTTCTACCTCGTGTTATGTCCATGTCGACGAGGTAACTATGTAATGGTTTAGTCGAACGTATTCTGTTTTTTTGTCGATAGTTTTCTTCAGTTCTTGAACTTCTACCTTGTGTTATGTTCATGTCGACGAGTTAATTATGGAATGGTTTAGTCGAACGTATTCTGCTTTTTCGCTAATAGTTTTTTTTAGTTCTTGAACTTCTACCTTGTGTTATGTTCATGTCGACGAGGTAACTATGGAATTGTTTAGTCGAATATATTCTGTTATTTTGCCGATAGTTTTCTTCCGTTCTTGAACTTCTACCTTGTGTTATGTCCATGTCGACGAGGTAACTATGGAATGGTTTAGTCGAACGTATTCTGCTTTTTCGCTAATAGTTTTCTTCATGGTTTAGTCGAACTTATTCTGCTTTTCGCTAATAGTTTTCTTCAGTTCTTGAACTTCTACCTTGTATTATGTCCATATCGACGTTCTTGAACTTCTACCTTGTGTTAACCATTCAAGGTGAGAATGGTGGTTGATGAAGATCTTGGAGGGTTTGGCTTCACTGGAAAGAATGAATTGATAAATGGAAAGGCAGCAGTGATTGGGTTCTTGTTGTTGTTGGATTTTGAGCTCTTAACTGGGAAGGGTCTTCTCAAGGGAACTGGATTCTTGGACTTCATTTATTCTGCTTCAGATGCTTTCAAATAGATGTACTGTAAGTTCATATTTTCTTCTGCCTTCGCATATATCATCATATCTGTTCTTGTATACTATATACATATACATACCAAGAAATTAGATGCTTTTGTTGAACCAAAAAAATGTGCCCATCTTTTATTGAAGTTTACAGATGAACTCGACTCGAAAACGTCCTGTTTATTCAACTGATAATCAGATCAAAACATTCATTAACAACATTCTATAGGAAAACTTGTGATTTCATTCCAGCTTCTGGGCCTGTAGGCTTTGTGGTGAGTTAGGGGCAAGTAGTAGTCGTCTAGGCGACGCTCCCTCCAAAACCAGCCTCCCACTCCCGCTCCCGCTCCCGCTCCCGCTAGCTTCATATACGGGCATTCCCGTCCCGACTAGGGATGTCCTCCTCGAACCGTTACCCGAAAGTAGCAACCTGAACGTCCAGTTCAGGATGTTGGGTGCAAACATCCTGTATAGCAGGAAGATATCATACCAGCTTGGATACTTAACGTATATATTTCCCCGACACGCCCCCGACACAATCAACTTTGCAAACTCCTCAACCGGGCCTCCGGTTACATGCACCTGAAACACAAAAACGAACCGTTCATTCATTTCATTTGAAGGCTGGCCAAACCAAAGAGCTGTTTAGTTTACCTCTCTTTCTTCCTTTCGTTGCATTTCTGCACCATCTTCCACCATGAACTTGCCTCTGGTCATTTGACTTCCAATCCAACCATGTGTGGCTATTGTTATCCCAACATCGTCTTTCACTTCAAATCTCAATGTCTCATAGAAATTCACCAGTGCTGCCTTGGAAGCCTGTTATAATCGAAAAATCGAGTCAGTTTTCTGTTGCTTGAGAAAAGCTATTAGTGAAGAACTGTAGACTTACAGAGTATAAGCTCATCCGTGGCAACGGTAACCAGGTCTCGACCGATGCGTTAACAATGACTCGACCATTGCTTTGATGAAGATACGGTAGAGCCACCAAAGTTGGATAAACATTTCCCCAAAAGTTGATATCCTGCACTATGAGATACTATCATTAGCCATAGAAACATCTCATGTTCTTCACTCCCCCGCTAGTTCTTGTTAGAACCACGACTCCCCACAATGGTATGATATTGTTCACTTTGAACATAAGCTCTCGTGGCTTTGCCTTTGGTTTCCCCAAAAGGCCTCATACCAAAGAAGATAGTATTCCTTACTTAGCCGATGTGACACTCCCCTCCAACAATCCTCTTCTTGAACAAAGTATACCATAGAGCCTTCCCTGAAGTCTATGGAGCCCTCGAGCAGCCTCCCTTTAATTGAGGCTCGACTCCTTTCTCTAGAGCCCTCGAACAAAGTACACCCTTTGTAGTTGTTCGACATTTGAAGATTTTATTGACATGGCTAAGTTAAGGGCATGACTCTAATACCATATTAAGAATCACGAACCCCAGAATGGTATGATATTGTCCACTTTGAGCATGAGCTCTCATGGCTTTGCTTTTAGTGTCCCCAAAAGTTCTCATATACTAATGGAGATATTATTCCTTAATTATTCCTTACTTATAAACCCATGATCGACTCCCTCCCAACAATCCTTGAACAGTTCTTACCATCAAATGGGGAAATATCGATGTATCGGTAACTTCCTCAAAGTAGAATGTATGTCCCAAACTAGCCGTGTTTACAAGATGATCCACTGCACAAGAACAAGAGTTGCATAAAATAACTATAAATCCAGTTCTTCGAAACAAAGGGAGATCGGAAAGAAACCTCGTCCGAGGATATTAACAGTTTCAGAGACGAATCTTCGACAGTCATCTTCTTTAACAACATCAGCCGCCATGATCAAAACTCGTTTAGCTCCCATTGCCCTCGCATTCTCACTTATGATTCTTAGCCTGTTCTCCCTCCTCGCCACCAGCATCAGATTCGCCTTCCTTTTCGCATACTCATAAGCTATTTGCTGCAGTTTCAACATTTTGGTTCATAATTCTACAGCTACCAATTTACTTAACAAAAGAAGCTGAAATAGCTCGGCGTGTGGCTGTTAACCAAAAGATCGGAGGTTCAACCCCTCCTTCTCATAGTTGGTTAGAGCGTGTTGCTGTTAATCACAAGGTCGGAGGCTTAACCCCTCCTAATAGTTGGTTAGAGCGTGTTTCTGTTAACCACAAGGTCGGAGGTTCAACCCCTCCTAATAGTTGGTTAGAGCGTGTGGCTGTTAACCACAAGGTCAAATGTTCAAACCCTCCTCCTAATAACTCAGTTGGTTAGAGTGTGTGACTGTTAACCACAAGGTTCGGAGGCTCAACCCCTCCTAATAGCTCAGTTGGTTAGAGCGTGTGGCGGTTAACCACAAGGTCAAAGGTTCAACCCATTCTTCTAATAACTCAGTTGGTTAGAGCGTGTGACTGTTAACCACAAGGTTCGGAGGCTCAACCTCTCCTAATAGCTTAGTTGGTTAGAGAGTGTGTTGTGGCTGTTAACCACAAGGTCGGAGGTTCAACCCCTCCTTCTTATAGCTCAGTTGGTTAGAGCGAGTGGCTATTAACCACAAGATCGGAGGTTTAACCCCTCCTTCTAATAGCTCAGTTGGATAGAGCGTGTGGGTTGGCTGTTAACCACGAGGTCGGAGGTTCCAACCCCTCCTAATAGCTCAGTTGGTTAGAGCGTGTGGTGGTTAACCAAAGGTCGGAGGCTCAACCCCTCCTAATAGCTCAGTTGGTTAGAGAGTGTGGTTGTTAACCACATGGTCGGAGGCTCAACCCCTTCTAATAGCTCAGTTGGTTAGAGCGTAAGGTCAGAGGTTCAACCCCTCCTTCTAGCGTGTATGTTTATGTATCATCGATCAAGAAGCTAAAAGGTTCGAGCGAATTACCTCTCCAATGCCGGAGGAAGCTCCGGTGATAATGACGACTTTATCTTCCATATTCTCAATATTGAAGGAATTGTAAATCCACTCACAGGCGTTGATGAAGGACAATGCCGGCCATGAGAACGCCAGAATCACCAAACTCGCCGGCGGCACCACCAGATTCAAGAAAGAGTTCATCAACTCCATCTTCTTCTTCTTCTTCTTCTTCTTCTTCGTTACATAAACCAAAACGTGTTCCGACTATGAAAACCCTTCTCTGTAAAGGGTATTTGGATAATCTCTGAACCAGAGAGATGAAGAAAAGAGTGTAAAAATGGCGATTAGGTGAGAGAGAAGAAGGGGGCGGGCGGGCGGGCGCACAGAACAGGTGGTGAAATGCATGAGCGAGGCGAGGGACACGCGGAGGGGTTATGACAAATGGATGCTACTATGACTCATTTGGAGTTTTATGTAAAGGATTGAAATTAGCACCATATCTCTCGCACCCTCCCTCCTTATCGCTATCAAAAAGATGTCCATAAACTAAATGAGTTCTAGACACTAATCTAACGATATTGGTCGGTTTGTGAGATTTCATGTCGGTTGGAGAGAGAAACGAAATATTTTTTTATAAGGGTGTGGAAACCTTTCCCTAGTAGATGCATTTTAAAATCTTTGAGAGGAAGCCCAGAAACGAAAGCCCAAAGAGGAGGACAAAGCTTTGAGAGGAAGCCCAGAAACGAAAGCCCAAAGACAAGGACAATATCTGTTAACGGTGAGCTTGTGCTGTTACAAATGGTATTAGCACTGGCCGATGTGCTCGTGAGAAGGCTAAATACTGAGGGGGTAGACATTAGGTGGTTTATTGGGGGGTCCCACGTCGATTGGAGAGTGGAATGAGTGCCAATGATGACACTAGGCCCTGAAGGAGGTGGACTGTGAGATCCCACATCGATTGGAGAGAGAAATGAAGCTCTTTTTATAAAGATGTAAAAACCTCTCACTAGCATACACGTTTTTAAAACTTTGAGGGGAAACCCAAAAGGAAAAACCGATAATATCTGCTAGTGGTGGACTTAGTTGTTATAATTTTGGTGTAAAGTTTTGTTTGAATGTCAGGTGATCAAATAAGGTGTGTTGGGTGATGCATGAGACATGTTATTCACTATTTTCCATCACATTAATATCTCGCACCCTTCTGTCCTTTATCAAGGTTGATTAAACTTGGGATGGAGGTTAGCCACTAATCGGATAACATGGGTCGTTTTGTGAGATCCCACGTTGGTTGGAGAGGGAAACGAAACATTCTTTATAAGGGTATGAAAATTTCTCCTTAATAGACGCGTTTTGAAAATCTTGAGAGGAAGCTCGAAAGGGAAAGCTCAAAGAAAACAATATTTGTTAGTGGTGAGCTACCTTGAGGGGAAGGCCGAAAGAGAAAACTCAAAAGGATATCTGCTACCTGTAGTTATTTTAAGGGAAGCTCGAAAGGGAAAAGCCAAAGAGGACAATACTTGCTAGCGGTGAGCTACCTTACGGAGAAGGTCGAAAGAGAAAACTCAAAGAGGACAATATCGGCTAGCGGTGGGTTATTTTGAGGGAAGCCTGAGGGGGAAAAAGTCAAAGAGGACAATGGAAGCCCGAAAGGGAAAATCCAAAGAGGATAATATTTGCTAGCAGTAAGCTATCTCGAAGGGAAGCCTAAAAAGGACAACATCTGCTAGCAGTGAGTTTGAGCTGAGTTTAGGTTTACGTTTGATCAAATAAATTATTCTAATAAAATTATATAAACTTTTTCTGAGATATACTTATAAATCTTATATCATTATAATAATTTTATTAATAAAGTAATCTTACGTTTTAAATTTTAATTTAATTTTTAATTTTTAATAAATATATTATAAATAATATACATTAAATTTTAGGTCTCGAGTGTGTTTAGCCGTACATATTAATAATTATTTTCAAACAAATGATTTTAATAAAATTATATCAAAATTTAATTATAAATACTTAATATTTAATTAGGCAGCTAAAAAATTATAATCTATACTCTTACGTGGAATTAAACATTTAAAACTTCATCATAAAACATTGTCATAGATTTACATGTTCAAAAGCATTTTTAGAATAGCATAAGGAAATACCGAATAAAACAAATAAAACATTAAAAATAATAATACCTTATACTAACCTAAGTCTAAGAAAATGAAATATCACTATTCTACGTACATGTCATGGTCTATACTTGCGATGTTGTCATCAGTTGTACATGAGTATCTTGCATTTTACCTGAAATAGAAGTAGCACACGACACATCAGTATAGGAGTATCTTGCCTTTTACCTAAAATAGAAGTAGCTAAAATACTCAGTAAGTGACTCAACTATGGGGTCAGAGAATGCAAACACATGCAACTCATGATTAGGGACCTATTGTTAAAATCATCATAAGGGTGGTCTCTAGTCGGGACAAAATTGGATGTGTAGTACTTCCCTATACACGATCCACACGTGCTAGCGTGGATCCCCAGACGAGATTTGCACCCCTCTAGACCCATCATAGTCGAGCTAGCTATCCGTAATCGTGTCATGTGGGGCATGATGATGATCATCATCATAGTGTATGCGTCCGTACACATTATCATAAATGGGGAAGTAACCCAATGTATATGTGCACACAAAATGCATGAGATCCTTATAGTTTTCATCTTTAAATCATCTTTATGACACAACCTTATACATCGTTCACATATTACTCTAAGTTCATATAGAACAGCCTTCTGGGTATATTGATCCTCAATTTCTCACTCATGTCTATTTATTAAAGAAAACCCTATATGGCTTAAAGTAAGCTCCTCACGCCTGGTTTCAACGTTTCAGCTTATTTCTTCTCACACTTGATTTTTCTTGTAGTCGTATTGACACGTCCCTTTTTGTCTTTCATTAACAATCTAACCTTATCTATTTGCTTCGTTATGTTGATGACATTATTGTTACCGGCAACAACCGATCTCTTCTTGACAGCTTTACTCGCAAGCTTCATTATGAGTTTGCTACCGAGGATTTGGGTTTTCTTAGTTACCTCCTTGGTTTTGAAGTTTCACCCACTCCTAATGGTCTCTTTATTAGTGAGTTAAAATATGCTCGAGATATTCTTACTCGTGCTCAGTTGCTCAAAAGCAAACCAATCCACACTCCATGGTTGTTTCTCAAACACCTAACTGTTGATGGTTTTTCTTTCTCTGATCCTACTCTCTATCGATCTCTTATTGGGCGCCCTTCAGTACTTGACCATTATGCGCCCAGATATTGCCCATACTATCAATTTTGTCGGTTGATTTTTTCATGCCCCCATTGTAGATCACTTTCTTGCTGTCAAACGTATTTTTTGCTATGTTAAGGGAACATTCCACTCTCGCCACTTGGCCTTACCTTTCGTTCATCCACTGTTCCTAGTGCACTAGTGGCTTATTTGGATGTTGATTGGGCTGGCTGTCTCGATAATCGTTATTTTACTATTCAATTTATCTTGGTAAAAATCTCGTTTCTTAGAGTGCTAGGAAGCAACCTACTATTATCTCACGTTCCAAGTATAAATATGAGTATTGAGCTTTTGCTATGACTGCTGTTGAACTTTGGCTTAGGTATCTTTTGCATGACCTTAAGGTTTATATTCCACAATGGCTCTGACTCTTATGTGACAACAAAAGTGTTATTATTTTTTTTTTTTAGCTCTAATCTCGTTCTCACAAGTGGCCCAAACATGTTAAATTAGATTATCATGTCTTTCGGGAACTTGTTGTCGCTCGCAAACTGCCCACACAACATGCATCTTCCCATCTCCAGGTTGCTAACATCTTCACAAAAATTTTGCAGATTCAAGCTTCACGTTCGTTCAAATCCGACACTCAGCTTGCGGGGGTGTTAGCCTTGAATTATGGTTTAACATATGTATCATATTTAACCTTCTATTATAGACAAATATATTATATGATTGAAGATATTTAGCCTTCCATTACTAAATATCTTATTTGATCATTTATTATAGGCAAATAACTTATATGACTTATATGATCGAGGATATTTAGTCTTCTATTACGATTTACATACGTACCATATCTGACTCTTTATTATAGACAAATATCATTTATCCATTTGTAGCTCCTCCCATTTTCTTTGTAATTTATTTTATTATGTAAATGATTGTAAATAGAATAGACAACTTTCACGATTTACGTGCGGTGGTTTTAACAAATATTATTAGTGACTACTAGAGATGTTCATTTAACTTCCAAGTTGTACTTGCCTTGAACAGACATTCCCCATTTAGCTAGGAAATGGAGGGAGAGGGGAGAGGTTTCTCCCCCTTAAATAAATGGGGTCGGGGACTGAAAATATTCTCCGACCTACCCGCATAATATAAATATAAATTTATTAAATTTTTTTCTTCTAAATTTCACTTCCAAGTTGTACCTAGATTTTTTTTTTCTCTAGCTAATTGGGTTATTAATATTTTAATTGAAAAAAAAAATCATTCACTTTTTTTAATAACACAGATCGGCAAATATTGTCATTTTTGGACTTTCCCTCTCGGGCTTCCCCTCAAGGCTTTAAAACGCGTCTGCTCTCCCTTATAAAGGGTGCTTTGTTCTCCTCCCCAACCAATGTGGGACATTACAATTGGTATCAGAGCCAGACAACGAACGATATACCAACCTTCTCGCTGTTCTTCGAAGGAGTAGACACGAGGCGGTATGCAAGTAAGGACGCTGGCCCCAAAGGAGTGTGGATTTGGTGGGGGTCCCACATCGAATTGGAGAAAGGAACGAGTACCAACGAGGAGGCTGGGGCACGAAGGGGGTGAATTGTGATGTCCCACATTGGTTGGGGAGGAGAACACTACCAGACGCGTTTTAAAGCCTTGAGGGGAAGCCCGAAAGGGAAAGTCCAAAGAGGACAGGACAATATCTGCTGACGGTGGATCTGCTATTGTCCGATTAAGTGATTTGACCAACAAATAATAATTGATGAAGAAGTGATTCAACTCCAATTTCGAATAACGAATTAACACTGATTAATAGTTATATTAAAAAAAATGTAAAGAATACATTAAAAAGTTTTTTTTGTTTTAAATGACTTTTTTTTATAAGAACGATAACATATAAAAATTCTCGAGCACCCATTCAGCTAAAATAAATAAATAAAAATTTACGACAATAGAGAATGAAATGAATGACATAGGTCGTTCCCGTCCCGCCCCGTAAACATCTCTAATGAATAAGGGCAAATATATATATATATATATATATATATATATATATATATATATATTTAATATTAAGTTGGAAGTTAGAACATGAATTTTAGAACTTCCCCCAAAGAGTTGAAAGAATCGCCATTTGGCGGGGCGCAACGAGCACGACAGTACTGCAATGCACGTCTTGCGGCATCGCCCGCAGAGAGAAAAAAAAAATATGTTCTGTTCTTGTTCATCACTGTCAATGGAAGGTTTGAACAATCTTTTTCTATTGTATTATTTCCAAATTCTACGCCTCTTCTTCTATTCAGATTCATTTTCTGGTTTGATCTTCCGAACAAAAGCTCTGTCAATCTCCAAAGATGGTTGGTTCTTCGCATTTCTAGGGCCTCATCACTACCCACTTCAACTCTCTCTCTCTCTCTCTCTCCCTTTTCCAATCCACGTTCCGTTTCTTTATTCTCGATTCCGTTTTCCATTTCTCTCTGTTTGTTTCTCTTTCTATTTTCCATTTCTCTTCATTCGTTAACGATGGCGATATTAATTCTTGTCTATTAATCTTTGTAATTCGTTTTTTTTTTCTGGTCGAGGAAAAGGATTTCTGATCTAGGTTTTTAGTTTTCTCTGTTGTTTCTTGAATCGGTGGGTTTTTTTTTTTTTTTTTTTTTTTTTTTTTTTTTTNTTTTCTTCCTATATGTTTTTTCATTTGAATTTCCTGAAATATTCGTAGAGAGTTATTGATTTATGTTTGGTTCAATCTGCGAATTGTTGGAAATGATGGCAAATTGTTGTAAATGTGTTGACAGAGAGGGGAAACTTTGGGGTTTTCCCAGGAAAATGCAGGTTTATCAATGGTAGAAAACGGTGGTGAATAAACGTTTGAGGGAGTATGGGCTGCCTTTGCTCAAGAGATTCCTCAGAACCAGAGGATGGCAGTCAATTATCTGAAAAACATGTGGATGAATCTTCGGTTCAATTGGTTGCTCCTTCTCCCTCAAAAAGAGAGAATATGTTGCAAGAGATTCAGTTGTCAAGGCAGGAATCAAAAGCAAATGGGAGTTCTGTTCATAAAAGAAAGGGTAATGGAGGGTCTGTTCATCGAGCAAAGGAGGGTGATGAATCTGTGAATAAAGCCATGAAGGGTGCAAAAGTAAATGATGATAATGCTTCAGGAGGTGGAAAACGGCCTGACATTTTTAGGTTAGCTAGCTTGTCTAAAGCGGTTGAAGCTGAACATGTCATGGCTGGATGGCCTTCATGGTTAGCTTCTGTTGCTGGAGAAGCTATCAAAGGGTGGGTGCCTCGCCGGGTTGACTCCTTTGAAAAGTTGGATAAAGTTAGTTCCATTTATTATGTTCTCTTTTACTTCAATTCTTTAGAATCCTATGACTTTATTGTTTCAATGTAGTTAATGTTCTGAACATTATGCATTTTTCCTTGAAATGAGTCTCTCCACGTTGGTCGAGTGCTTGTTTTTTTTATTCTCATTGATTGGAATGGCCCAAGCCCGCCTCGGGTAGATATTGTCCTCTTTGGCTTTCCCTTTTAGGCTTTTCCTCAAGGTTTTTAAAACGCATATGTTAGGGAGAGGTTTTCCATACCCTTTATAAAAAATGCTTCGTTCTCCTCCCCAACTGAGGTGGGATCTCACAATCCACACTCCTCAAGGCCCAGCGTCCTCGCTAGCACTCGTTCCCTTCTCTAGTCGATGTGGGACCCTCTAATCCACCCCCTTCGGGGCCCAGTGTCATTGCTGGCACACCGTCTCCTTCGGGGCTTACCTTTCTGCTCGCATATTGCTTGGTGTCTGGCTCTGATATCATTTGTAACAGCCCAAACCCACCACTAGCAGATATTGTCCGCTTTGGGCTTTCCCTTTTGGGCTTCCCCTCAAGGTTTTTAGTGGAGAGGTTCCCACACCCTTATAAAGAATGATTCCTTCTCCTCCCCAACTGATGTGAGATATCACATTGATATTCCGATTCTCTTTCTTTCGTTGGGTAAATGTCTTGTGCGTATGTTACATAGCTAGATGCTTTTTTTCGTTCATTAACATGTGACGTGGAGATTTGAGCCTATGACGTTTTGATTAAGGATATAATGTCTTTACCAGCCAAGTTATGCTTAGANTTAGCGGACTTATGATTGTGCGGCACTCACTTTCCAACGACAAGTGAGCTAAGCCAATTCGTTCTTGCGTCGCCTACTGCCGAGCGACGTATGCTCGAGCCTCTGCCCTTTTTAAGAGAAGGTTTTAGAAAGCGAGGGCAGAGAGAGATTTTTGAAAGAGACGTTATATAAGCAAGCAAGAGAGAAATAGCAACGGCTTACCGTATATAACCTTGGGTAGGGAGAAGTTGACAACTAGTTGTATCCCTCTATAGTACATTCTGAGACATTTCATGTTAGACAGGCCTAGACATGATATTTCTGAAACGTCATACTTCTTGGAAATACAAAAGTAAAACACTAGAATATGAAAAGACATACAGAGTTGGGCTTGTCATGGGCATGCGGCCATGGGCAACACGCCTTGGACGAGCATGACCGTGACACATGGCATGATACATGGTCTTGGGGTATGTGCTGATGCATTATAACTTGTATAACCCTAGATTTATAGATCACATTCTTATTCATGATACAACTATAGCTGTAAAGTAAGCCTGAACATGATTATATTCCGTTCATAAGTACTCATAATATCATGAACATGATTGTATTTCGTTCATAAGTACTCATAATATCATGAACATGATTATATTTCGTTCATAAGTACTCATAATATCATGAACATGATTGTATTTCGNGATTGACATGTTACAATAATGTTATTAGTCCCATGGAAAGAAGCAAGGGGGAGCGGGCCATAGAGAGCTTATAGTAAACCCCATGACAGCCCCAGGGGTGGTGAGTATAGGTAGGAATTCCAAGTTAGAGGACTAGTAAATTCTGAGTACCATATTTCCTGAGGTGATTTTAGGTAGATTCTTTGAGGCTTTTCGTGTCTAGACATCTGCTGTGCATGTCTCTCGATCTCATTTTGCATAAATATGTGCTGATAATCCCATTGTGTTCTTTCCTATATGCAGATTGGACAGGGAACTTACAGCAGTGTATATAAAGCCCGTGACCTTGAAACTGGTAAAATTGTGGCATTGAAAAAAGTGAGATTTGTAAATAAGGATCCCGAAAGTGTCCGTTTTATGGCTAGGGAAATCTATATTTTGCGCAAACTGGATCATCCAAATGTTATGAAGCTCGAGGCTCTAGTCGCTTCCAGAATGTCGAGCAACTTGTACCTTGTGTTTGAGTACATGGAGCATGACCTTGCTGGTCTTGTGGCAGCTCCTGGACATAAGTTTACGGAGGCTCAAGTATCTTCGCTGCTTCTCTTGAGCATTTCAAATTTTGACTTGAACTAGAACCATTTTGAAAATGAATGCTTATTCAAACTGAGCCATCTAAAGCAGTGTTATTTTGTGCTTGCAGATTAAATGTTACGTGCAACAATTGCTGCATGGACTCGAACACTGTCATAGTCGGGGTATTCTACACCGGGATATCAAAGCTTCAAATCTTCTCATTGACAATAATGGTGTGCTCAAGATTGCAGACTTTGGACTTGCTACCTCTTTTCATCCTGATCGAAAGCAGCCATTGACTAGTCGGGTAGTGACGTTGTGGTACAGGGCACCCGAGCTTTTGCTCGGCGCTACTCAATATGGACCTGCCATAGATCTCTGGAGCTGTGGTTGTATCGTTGCTGAACTATTTGCTGGAAAACCTATTATGCCAGGAAGAACAGAGGTTCGATCATCCACTCTTTAGCCTGTTCTATTTCTTGCAAACTTTAAGAAAATGAGAAAGAACAATAGCCTGTTCCATAAAAGTCACTTGGATGTTGTTGAATTGTTTATCAGGTGGAACAAATCCACAAGATTTTTAAGCTCTGTGGCTCACCATCTGAGGAATTCTGGCGGAGAACAAAGTTGCCACATGCAACCAGCTACAAACCACAACACCGTTATAAAAGCTGCCTCTCTGATACTTACAAAAGTTTCCCTTCTTCAGCTCTGGCTCTCATTAATAAGCTTCTTGCTATTGAACCAGAGCACAGAGGATCAGCTTCTTCCGCTCTTGGAAGTGAGGTATTTTCTGTTGAGGATTATTTTCTGTTGAGGATTGTTGGGAGGGAGTCTCACGTTGACTAATTTAGGGAATGATCATGGGTTTATAAGTAAGGAATACATGTCCATTGATACGAGGCCTTTTGGAGAAGCCCAAAGCAAAATCATGAGAGCTTATGCTCAAAGTGGACAATATCATACTATTGTGGAGAGTCGTGATTCCTAACATGGTATCATAGCCATGTAAAGTGACTCAAGTGTCGAACAAAGGGTGTACTTTGTTCGAGGACTCAAGAAAAGGAGTCGAGCCTTGTTTAAGGGGAGGCTGTTCGAGGGCTCTATAGGCCTCAGGGGAGGCTCTGTAGTGTACTTTGTTCGAGGAGAGGATTGTTGGGAGGGAGTCTCACGTTGGCTAATTTAGGGAATGATCATGGGTTTATTAGTAAGGAATACATCTCCATTGGTATGAGACTTTTTGGGGAAGCCCAAAACAAACCAAAACAAACTCAAGAGAGCTTATGTTCAAAGTGGACAATATCATACCATTACATAGAGTCGTGATTCCTAACATCTTCAGTTTACTTTTGCATGGTTTCTTCGTTGAAATAAAAGTGCTTCTCGTTGATGTGTTCTTCCATATGATATGTTGCTATCCGGTTTTGCAGTTTTTCAGAACAGAACCTCTCCCTTGTGACCCCTCAAGCTTACCAAAGTATGCTCCGAGCAAAGAATTTGATGCCAAGCTGCGTAATGAAGAAGAAAGGAAGTATGGTTTTAAGCTTGTTTCTCTAGTGGTTTCTTTTTTGTTATACTTAATAACCCGTCTTATATACATACAATTCTCTTAATTTCAGGAGAAAAGCAGAAGCTGTTAAGGGATGGCATCCTGAATCTGTAAGAAGGGGCTCAAGAGACAACAAGGTAGTTCCTACTCCTGAATTCAGTGCTCAAGGAGATGTGACGATAAAGGTACATGTCAAGAATTGGAAACTATTTGTTCATTAGTTTGAGATGAAAATTGTGAAAATATGCTATCACTTAGGGTAGACTCGTGGATAACTATTTGTTTGTAATGACCCAAGCCCTCCGCTAACCGGTATTGTCCTCTTTGGGCTTTCCCTGTCGGGCTTCCCCTTGAGGTTTTTTGAAACGCGTATGCTAGGGAGACGTTTCCACACCCTTATAAAGAATGCTTCTTTCACCTCTCCAACGGATGTGGAATCTCACAATCCACCCCCTTCGGGCCCAGCGTCCTTGCTGGCACTTATTCCCTTCTATAATCAATGTGGGACCCCCCAATCCCACTCTCCTTCGGGGTTTAGCCTCCTCGCTGGCACATTGCCCGATGTCTGGCTCTGATACCATTTGTAACGGCCCAAGCCCACTGCTAAAAGATATTGTCCTCTTTGATCTTTCCCTTTTGGGCTTCCCCTCAAGGTTGTTAAAATGCGTTTGCTAGGGAGACATTTCCACACCCTTATATAACGAATGTTTTATTTCCCTCTCCAATCGATGTGAGATCTCACAATGAGGGGAAGCTTGAAGGCCCGAAAGGAAAAATCCAAAGTGGACAATATCTGCTAGCGGTGGGCTTGGATCGTTACATTGTTTATGTTATGTAAAAACAATGCTTTTGTAAAAAACACTATTCACCTTAAAACATACCTTTCTCATTGACAAAAATTGCAGGTACACCCACTCGCGAAAAAGATTAACAAATACACCTCCCAAGAGGACAGCGAGCCTCCGAGAGTTGCGCAGAGTAGGTACGGCCACTCGACATCTATGGTGCACCCAAGCATTGCAGGTTCATGGGCCAAGCCTTCTGGAGCCACAAGAAATTGTGCAGAGTTAAAGACACAGAAATCTCATATGCATCAGCCAGTGGGAGATTTATCAACCTCTGCTCTCAAGAAGGAAGAGGTAGTGTCTAGACATGTTCCAGCTTCTTGGTACACATGATTAATAGAAAATCAATGACTTGATAGAACAAGTTTAACTAAATAGTTCTCAAAATCATTTAATACATGGGAAATGCAATCTCTACTGTCTTAAGTCCACCCCTAGTAGATATTCTCATCTTTGGATTTTCTCTCTCGGGCTTCCCCTCAAGGTTTTTAAAATGCCTCTGCTAGGGAGAGGTTTCCAGACCTTTTTCGTTTTCCTCTCCAATTGATGTGGGATCTCACAGTTCATCCCTTTCGGGGCCCAGCGTCCTCGTTGGCACTCGTTCCCTTCTACAAACGATGTGTGACCCTCCAATCTACTCTCCTTCGGGGCCTAGCGTCCTTGCTGGCGCATCGCCTCCTGTCCACCCCCCTTTGGGACTCAGTCTCCTCGCTGGTACATTGCCCGGTGTCTGGCTCTGATACCATTTGTAACACAGTTTAAGCCCACTGCTAGCAGATATTGTCTTCTTTGAGTTTTCCCTTTCGAATTTTCAAGGTTTTTAAAACGCGTCTATTAGGGGAAGGTTTCCACCCTCTTATAAAGAATGGTTCGTTCTCTTCCCCAACCGATGAGGGATCTAGTGAATCTGACTATGAACATTTGATTTGTAGGGTTGTGTTCAAAAGAAGACCAGAATGCAATACTCAGGACCGTTGGTGGCTACAGGGGGAACCATTGAAGACTTGTTGAAGGATCACGAGAGACAAATCCAGCAGGCTTTTCGAAAGGCACGTCTCGACAAAGAGAAGAACACGAGTTAGGTGATCAGCTTGGAACCGAAGCCGATAATTCTCGAGATCAAAGACTAACTTCGGTAACACGAAAGGTTTGAAGATTCTCCTGCTCTCAAACTGAATGCTCTGCTGCAACTTTGTCTGCAAAGAACCATAAAAACCTTGACCAATATAATATTGATGCTAGTGTTGTGTATATAAGGAACAATAAGGATTGGAAATTACATGTACCCCAGGGATTCTACAGCTCTTTGAAAACGAAAATTTTGCCCCAAAAGTAGAACAGAACAGCTTCTAATTGTTGATAAGGCCACAGGGACAGAGGAGTTGTGTAGTTGTTGCCAAAGTACATAGTGTTGGGAATTGGTTTGTTGTGTATAGAGGGAGTGAAGGGCTTCATGAGACAACATCTTTCAATTAATACCTAATTTTAAGTACCTCCTTTTCTTAATAAACTTTTGGAATTTGATTTAACAATCTTGTTGAAGAACAAAACGTTTAGATCTAAATTATCAAAGAACCCCCAAAACGCTTAAGAATCATAACTCTAGGAAAAGTTTTGGAATGGATTGCCTTGATGATCAAGATCAAGTAAAGAAAACTCGTTTTTAAATTTGTGATTTGAATCATTCCACAAGATAATTTGATCAAAACTACTTGAATGACTCCAAAATAATAAACTCGGGCTTAAAAAGCATAGTGTGTAACTTTTATTTTAATCTCCAAAATCTTTATATAGAAGGTCATTTCGTCATCTTGTAAACAGTAAACATAGGACATTTCATCATTACCTGATCTCTTAGCTTCTTGTCTTCTTTCGAGGACAGTTCCCGAAAGGACTGTTATCTTCTTACTTATCAAACATGCATAAAGGAAGGATTTGGTAGCCTATCTATCTTGTGTGCATACTTGAACTCTTCGCTATAATACACTTCCACAAAATGACCGGTTGGGAAAAGGGGAGTTGGTTTAAGTCCGAGCATCCCGATAGGTCGAGAGATCGTACAAGGACAGACAATCTAGGCCTCTCAGTAAAGCCAAACAAGTTGTCTTAACTCTCATAACCATCAATACCGTAATGACCAATAACTAATTGTAACATAAAATTGTAAAAGTAATACTCTAAAATTGAAAAATATAATAAAACTTCCCTAAACTCAATCATGTATGGTACAATCTTGTCCTGACATGATTAAAACATCTTATTTTGTGAAGTTTAAAAAACTATCATATGACGATGAATGATTCAATCAATGTTAGAGGATCGGGAGTTTATCGACTAGAAATAAAGTGTTGTTGAACTACATGTTGGAAGCAAGAATCTTCGACGTGTACTACATTAGCTTCATGGACCCTTTTCGATTGTTCTTCTATAACATATACACCTTGTTAGCAATTGACGGTGTAAAAAATGGACAGAGTCCGGTATCATTTCTTGATTGGTAAGTGACAATGAAAATCGTATCAGATATTGGTTTATTTAGGTTTTCCCTTCAAATGCTTTCTCTCAAAGTTTTAAAACGCGGTTAGAAAGAGGTTTCCCAGCTCTTATAAAAAAGTTTCAACCGGTGGAATTAAAGTTCTCCAGTTGTGAGATCTTGGAGAAGAATGTAGATCCCAACCAACTTGAGATGTTCCTCTTGACCCAACCCAACAACCCTCTCTTTGAGCCAATTCTCTCCAAAACGCTCTTGTTTCTTAATCTTAACATCCCAAAAACCTTTCAATTCCGAGTTTGTAACACAACGTTTAAGAGCCCTCAATTTACCCATAAAACGGTAACCTTCCTACTTTCGTTTTCCAAAGACCTCCATATTCCCCCAAGATCGAAAGGACCTACAGAACAAGTGATCAAGCCACAAGAGCCTAAAGTGAAAATAAGTTGGTGACTTAATGAACCGAATTGAATTCACAACTCAACCAAACTCTTTATTTTTAAATTAGACTGGGTCGTGAGCCATGTTTTTAGTTAGTCGAGTATTTTTGGTTAGCTGGGTTGACCCAATAAAAAAAAATTCCAACCCATGAATAGAATTGAATCTTCCATTTTCCAAAAATTCAACCAAATCCAATTTTTTTTTTTGTCCATCAAAACTATCAATATAAATATAATTCAGCCGTAGAGACTAATTTTCTTTAGATCGGAGGTTCAAATCTCTAGACTCCGCTCCGTGTTTTATTGTACTCCGCCAAAATAGAGAGACAAACATCAATGGTCGTTTCCAAATTGTTTTTTGATGTCACTGAAGGAGATGGTTGCAGATCCCCTTCTTTTGGCCTTCTGTTGAGAAGAATGTTCCTTCCATCCTGTCATGTAGATCACCTGTAATTGCAGGCACAAGAATTTTTCAATCATGATTCAACAAATCAACCCTACATTAGATAGGTGGGTAAAACCAAAGGGTGCAAGTCAAACTTGGAAAAAATCGATAGAACTAATCGAGTCGATTCGAGTTCCAGTTATTCCTAGTCACTTCGTGTTCATAGAATACAAAAACAAAAAAGAGTCGGCTCACGTTTGATATGATCTTCGTCAGTTTCGGTTCGGTTCAATTTTTGGATTAGCAATCAGCTTCAAATTTAGAAGGTTGGGTTTCTACTAGTAGGTCAGTTGGGCAACGGTTTAGGCTTAACGTCGAACAGAACTAACATGCTGACAACCTAGATAAAGCATATAGTGTAATGGTTCAACCCCACCACTAGCAGATATTGTCCTCTTTGGGCTAACTATCAGAGCTAGACACCGGACGGTGTGCCAACAAGGAGGCTGAGCCCCAAAAGGGTAGACATGAGGTAGTGTGTCAGCAAGAACGCTGGCCCCGAAGGGAGGTGGACTGTGGGGTCCCCACATCGATTGGAGAAGGAAACGTGTAACGACCCAGGCCCACCGCTAGCAGATGTTGTCCTCTTTGGACTTCCCCTCAAAGCTTTAAAACGCGTCTGCTAGGGGAAGATTTCCACACCCTTATAAAGGGTGATTTGTTCTCCTCCCCAACCAATGTGGGACATCACAATCCACCTCCCTTCGGGGCCCAGCGTCCTCGCTGGCACTCGTTCCTTTCTCCAATCGATGTGAGACCGCCTCCAAATCCACCCCCCTTTGGGGTCCAGTGTCCTTACTGCACACCGCCTCATGTCTACCTCCCTTCGGGAAACAGCGAGAAGGCTGACACATCATCCGGTGTCTGGCTCTGATACCATTTGTAACGACCCAGGCCCACCGTTAGCAAATATTGTCCTCTTTGGGCTTTCCCTTTCGGGCTTCCCCTCAAGGCTTTAAAACGCGTCTGCTAGGGGAAGGTTTCCACGCCCTTATAAAGGGTGATTTTGTTCTCCTCCCCAACTAATGTAGGACATCACAGAACGAGTGCCAGCGAGAATGCTGGGCTCTCAAGGGGGTGGATTGTGAGATCCCACATCGGTTGGGGAGGAGAACAAAGCTTTCTTTATAAGGGTGTGGAAACCTCTACCTAGCAGACACGTTTTAAAAACTTTGAGGGGAAGTCCAAAAGGGATAGCCTAAAGAGGACAATATCTACTCGCGATGGGCCTGGACCGTTACACATAGTCAATGAACAAGAGACAACGGTCTCTTTCAATATTGAACATGTCACAAACTCAAATCATTTAAAAAGGTGCACTCTACTAAGCTGACCTGGAAAGTTGCAGGAATGGTTCCATCTTCTGCAGCAAACATGGAATCGTAAATAGCTGCTGTTGCAAGGGCTGTTTCTCTCTTCAGGATCTGAGCTCCATTGTTTAAACATCAATGATATAAAGATCAAAAACATAAACTTCAACGGAACGAGTATGCCAATTACCGCTAAGTTATGCTTATGTAGGCTCGATGATTCTTAGTTGATGAATACAAGATGATATCAAAAAGTGAAAACATAAAGTCAATATGATACTCCTTTTCTTATAGACTTACAGGATTCCTTTGTAGAAGAGCATTTGTTTCGCCCATTGCACGCAAGTGTTCCACCAACTCCAGTGCTTAATATAAGGCAAACGAACCAAAAAAAAAAGAACACATTAAACATAAGATAAGTACACCATCGTCTAATTTTCGTTAACTCACTTTCACGAGCAAAAATTAGAATGGGACAACTGAAGGCTTAATAGATCACTTCCTATAGCTACACAAGACACTGCTATAACTGAAGAACCAAAAAGCTCGGTGTCGAATTTCAGCCCCTGAGAGGTCATGAGGCAACAGCCTCTGACGCCCCACACCATTGCGGTTGGAGGGGTCTTGCCCATTAGCCTACTTTTCCAAGAGGTGGGGCAAGAGTGCAACGACCTAGCCCAAACCCACTTAGATAAAGCTGCAAGGCGTATAAAGGGAGCGAGGACCCTGATTGAATCACTCCAAAAAATCTAAACAATATATAGTGAGATAAGCATGCTCACCACTTGGATAGCGAACGACATACTCATCAACGTCAACACCAGGCAAGGTAAAACCAGCTCTTGTCAAAAGGTTGCCTGCATCTCTCACCTAAATAAGTAAACCGACACGTGCTTCGTTCAGTCAAATACAATATGCACGTCGGAATCGACTGTTTCTCTTTCAGAATCTATCCACCATAATTAGATATAGAAATAGATGACTCTGGATTCAATTCAGAGCAACAGAAGTAACCGAGTGAAAATTATACGAAGAAAGGTTCAACAATGGTAAAAATTATAGGCAAGAAATACTCCTGATAGGATTATTTGAGAAAAGAAGGGTGTTTTGAGTTTTTTACAACAGTAAAAAGAAGGAAAGTTTGCAGTAAACATACTTGTGCCAATGGTGATACTCGTGGACTGATGCCTCCTTCACGCTCCATGTGTGCAAGAGTACATGCAATTCTCAGTTCCCTGGTTGCAAGTATGTGCAGGGATTTTAAGCAATGAACTAAAAATTCAAACCAGAAGAAACACGACAAACCTTAAGGTTTCTCCTCCAAAGATAGCTGCTAAAAATAGCCCATCTGGCTTCAGTGCCAATCTACTCTGTCAAGAAAAAAATCCAGAAAAGGCCATTAAAAATCCTAGCTCCCAGACATATGATAGAACAAGATACCATTCCATAGGTCAGACACCCTCATATTGACCCAACGTGAAATGATAAAGGCCTATCTAGGATGAAAGCATGTAAAAGGGGTTTGAGACGGGCATGCAACCATGGATAACACGTCCTGGATAAGCAAGACTGGGACATCTGTCATGTGGCCATAGGCAACACGCCTTGAACAAGCATGACCGTGACACCCTACCCCAAGTTTGTAATATAATGACAAAACAAGATATCATTCCATACGTCATACACCCCTATATTGACCCAACGTGAAATGGTAAAGGCCTATCCAGGATGAAAGCATGTAAAAGGGGTTTGAGACGGGCATGCGACCATGGACAACACGTCCTAGATAAGCAAGAGTGGGACATATGTCATGTAGCCATAGGCAACACGCCTTAGACAAGCATGACCGTGACATCCTCCCCCAAGTTTACAATATAATGACAGAACAAGATACTATTCCATAGGTCATACACCCCCGTATTGACCCAACGTAAAATGGTAAAGGCCTATCTAGGATGAAAGCATGTAAAAGGAGTTTGAGACGAGCATGCGACCATGGACAACACGTCCTGGATAAGCAAGACCGGGACATCTGTCATGCAACCATAGGCAACACGCTTTGAACAAGCATGACCGTGACATCCTCCCCCAAGTTTGCAATATANCCCTCGGGTTTAGGTGGACAACCTGGCAAATACACATCGACAGAAATTAACTTATCGACTCCCTGAGCAGTACTATAAGAATCGGTACTGAACATCCCTCCTATAATTGTACATGCTCCCAGTTATACCGAATTATCCTAGGCCAGACATATCACTGTGACAACTATAAATGAAGTAGTGAACCCATAACATTCAGTGGAACCAAACGAAACGGACACAGAACACAATGGATAAGAATTTCATAAACTCGAGAAAGTGTAGACAAAAAGTTTCAACTCGCCGTGTCATGGGAGCTATACTTTTACATTCNATGATAGAACAAGATACCATTCCATAGGTCATACACCCCGTATTGACCCAACGTGAAATGGTAAAGGATTATCTAGGANTCATAAACTCGAGAAAGTGTAGACAAAAAGTTTCAACTCGCCGTGTCATGGGAGCTATACTTTTACATTCTCAATTAGTCACATTTCAAAACAACTTTATTAGATCATTGAATGCTTAGGATAATGATTCTTGATTACCTTAACATTCCTAAAATATTATATTCATACTTCTAAACGCGATCGTTTGAACTCATTTGATGCGCTTGATTTATGAGGGACGACCCCTTAACTTCTNTGAAAGCATGTAAAAGGGGTTTGGGACGGGCATGCGACCATGGACAACACGTCCTGGATAAGCAAGACCGTGAGATCTATCATACGGCCATAGCCAGCACGCTTTGGACAAACTTGACCATGACATCCTCCCCCAAGTTTGCAATACAATGACAGAACAAGATATCATTCCATAGGTCATACACCCCATTTGACCCAACGTAAAATGGTAAATGCCTATCTAGGATGAAAGCAGGNTAGGATAATGATTCTTGATTACCTTAACATTCCTAAAATATTATATTCATACTTCTAAACGCGATCGTTTGAACTCATTTGATGCGCTTGATTTATGAGGGACGACCCCTTAACTTCTCGTTCTCTCGAAGTCACATCTTTCTTTTTCCTAATAATTGAAGAAAATGGAAATAGGTTTATTACCACGGCCACGAAACGATCGCCTGATAGCCTTCAATGAACCCCCCAAACATAATGCTGTAGGGAATGTCCTCTTGCAATCCTTCAAAAGGCACAATGTGAAACATGTAAGTCAAGGTACTTAGGATATGATTTCATCAAAAGGTGCAACATTTCCTTAGAAAATCAATAACTGAGAGATCAATGAATGGGATTCACAAGCTAAAATGAACATAACTTCACAATATCGCAATCTAATACCTCCAAACGATCCAATAAGTTTTCTGCAACCGTATCAGTAAGAGAATCCTTCGGGCGCATCAACCAAGCAGCTCGGTCCCGCTGTCACCAAGAAACAACAATTTTAACCCTCCAAAAATTTGAAGGCACTGCAATCAGAAAGCTTATCGAGGAGGAGCTAAAATGTGCAGATATTGTCTTCTTTGGGCTTTCTCTTTCGGGCTTCCCCTCAAGGTTTCTAAAACACGTCTATTAAGGAGACGTTTCCACACCCTTACAAGGAATGGTTCGTTCCCCTCTCCAACCNGGTAAAAACAGTAAAATCTTCTACAAAGGTTGAAACACTCACCATAAGTTTCAATTATTACATGACACTTCAAAAACAAAAGAAACTGTAAAAGTAAAATCAACAAACCTGAATCATGGCTCCAGGAAGATCATTTGTCCNGCCCAACGTCCTTACTGGCATGCTGCCCGGTGACTGGCTCTGATACCGTTTGTAACAGCCTAATCCCACTGCTAGCTGATGTTGTCCTCCTTGAGCTTTCCCTTTCGGGCTTCCCCTCAAGGTTTTTAGAACGCGTCTACTAGGGAGAGGTTTCCACACCCTTACAAGGAATGCTTTGTTACCCTCTCCAACCGATGTGGGATCTCACAATCCACCCCCTTGGGAGCCAACATCCTCGCTGGCACGCCGCCCAATGACTGGCTCTGATACCATTTGTAACAGCCCAAGCCCACCNTCAATTATTACATGACACTTCAAAAACAAAAGAAACTGTAAAAGTAAAATCAACAAACCTGAATCATGGCTCCAGGAAGATCATTTGTCCAGTGAAGACCCAAGCAACTTACAATTAGATCTACTGAACTTCACACCAGAAGTAAATGGAAGAAATGATAAAGCATGAGTTTCATTCAACCAATGACTGCACAGTACTGAAATAGATACAAGCTATAAGAACACCTTTCTTGTATCGGTAGAAACTCTTCGTCACCGATAATAAAAGACGTTTCAACGTCCTGATCGTGTGCACCTGTATCATCTTTGCATGACATTATCATGTCATGTGATGCATCCATCATGATCAGCTTTTCAACTGAACCTGCCAAATGGATAAAAATTTATTTTACAATTTAATACAACACACAGCCGAGCGCGCACATAAAAAAAAAAAAAAAAAAAAAAAAAAAAAAAAAAAAAAAAAAAAAAAAAAAAAAAAAAAAAAAAAAAAAAAAAAAAANCAAAGCACAAAGGTCAAACATATCACTATGGGCCAACATGAAATTTGTGGTTGGTAGAAAAACACCGATTCATAGATTTCTCGAGATATTTTCTTACGAAGTTTTGTTATTNATCCTCGCCGGTACGCCACCCGGTGACTGGCTCTAATACCATTTGTAACAGTCCAAACCCACCATATATTGTCTTCTTTGGGCTTTCCCTTTTGGACTTCCCCTCAAGGTTTTAAAACGCGGTCTACTAGGGAGAGGTTTCCACACTGTTACAAACAATGCTTCATCCCCCTCTCCAACCGATCTGGGATCTCACATAAAAAGTTCTATGCAGTAGATATCCACTTGCCCATTTAATCAAACTTGTTAAAAGTTCTTTGCACACACAATAATCAGAACGAAAGCAGAATACAAACATATGAAACAGTGAATTGTCAATCCCCATCGCGAAAAACAATCATACTCCCAGAATTTCCCTTTGAACAGATGAACATTACAAATTATCTTCACAATTTCACCATACTTTCTCCAAATATCTCCAAATACTCCTCTACAAACCTGTTCTGATGAACTTACATAGAACAAAGAACGAAAAGAAAATGCTGCTCAATTAGGCTTACCTGTTTACGCTTAAGATCACGATCAAAAACCTTAACCTTCGAGGTCTGCGTTCCATCGCCGATCCTACCGTCGTAATTATCATCGCCAGTACAGAAAGAACAACACAGAATTGAATGCTGAAAATCTCGCCGTCTCGTACTCCTCAGCGCTGAGAGCGATCTTCTGATTCCAGACGGCGACAGTCCTCTCATTTCTCTATTACCGATTGAACCTCGCCGGAGGGAGAGGAGGGAAATTTCGGTAATTTTTAAAGGGCTTGGGATATAAAGCTGTATCCAAACACTCCTTAAACCACCAAAACCGGGGTAGGAATAGAACTATCCGGATAAGAAGTGTCCTATTTAAGTTTCCAAACAGGGTCCGTATCACATCGTTTACAAGTTCCTTGAACTACTTCATTTTACGGCTGTGGTTAGAATTTTGGGTTGGGCGAAAATGGCGAAGAAGAAGCAATTGGCATCTTCGGCTCCATGGCGAGGGGAGGAGGAAGTGGATGAGTTCGCCGGAGCAAAGCTCAAGGTGACTAAGAATCCCGGCGAGACTCCGGTAATGCACGTTCCTCGCAAGAAGAGCCTCAAATCCAAGAGCTCCATAGACGAAGATGATTCCCTTGAGATTGACCCTGAGCTTCGCTACAGTTTCCAGCGAAATTACCAGGTTTAATTCACTTTTCGTAGAACGTGTTTGTTGCTGAGAATTGTGCGTTTTTAGTCGCGTAATTCATCGGTTCTTATCTGTTCGTAGCTGTTGCATATGTCGAATTCGTTTTTCCTTTTCATCTGCATAGTTTTATTTTGGAAACATAGCTTTCCTTCGATCATAGGTTCACTTGTTAGATTGTAGGATTATCTAGAAATAATCTGTTCTTTGATTACTGACTTCCAAATTCATGCTGATAAGCGTTTTAAGCCTCTTGATTATCATAACTGTGTCGACAGCAGAGACATTTAAATAGAATAGAATTCTTTGGGAGATGAGAACTTTGTAGAACTATCCCTCCCTTAAACTGAATTCTGCATAAAGAATTCAGTTTAGGACTTCAACTTCTATCTTCTTGAACTACATCTTGAGGTCACCGGTAGATACATGTATGAATAAATACATGTGTTGAAGGTTCACTAGTAGATACATGACTTTTGGATAATGAATGGTAATGGGGAATGTCCCAAATCACCTATATATATGTATGTTGGCATTTGTAGAAGTTATAGAAAATCAATTAAGCATTCCTTCGTAGTTATACAAAGTTCTCTTCTCCCAAAGAATTCTACCAAATTTTTTGCTGTTACCAACAACCGGTATCAGAGCCATGCTCTAAACTTAGCCATGTCAATAGAATCCTCAAATATCGAACAAAGAATTGTGAGTCTCGAAGGTGTAGTCAAAAGTGACTAAAGTGTCGAATAAAGGGTGTACTTTGTTCGAGGGCTCCAGAGAAAGGAGTCGAGCCTCGATTAAGGGGAGACTATTTGAGAGCTCCATAAGCCTCAGGAGAGGCTTATAGTGTACTTTGTTCAAGAGGAGGATTGTTGAGGATTATTGGGAGTAAGTCCCACATTGGCTAATTTAGGGAATAATCATGGGTTTATAAGTGAGGAATCTATCTCCATTGGTATGAGGTCTTTTGGGGAAGCCCAAAGCAAAGCTATGAGAGCTTTTGCTCAAAGTGGACAATATCATATCATTGTGGAAAGTCGTGATTCCTAACAAACTGGAGTGTCGAAGGAAAATTTTCACAACAAACCGCTATAAAAGAAAAAAGAAACACCTTAGCGGATTGATTCTCTACCATGTGTGGGAGGGCGTTTGGGTGATTAGTCGAAAGATGACTCTAAATGGGAATAGAGATGTGGATGTAGAAGAGAAGTTGGCTTGAAGAAAATAGAGATGTTGGTGGCTTGGACCAATCAAATGAGAGTGCATTCATATCTAGTGGGGCTGACAGCATGATATGATAATACGAGGGTTTGGAGTATTTGGAAGAGAGGAGACGTGAGATCCAACATCGGTTGGAGAGGGGAATGAAACATTGTTTATAAAGATGTTTTAAAACATCGGTTGGAGAGGGGAATGAAACCTCTTCATAGCAGACACGTTTTAAAACCTTGAGAGGAAACCCGGAAGGGAAAACCCAAAGAGGACAATATCTGTTAGCGGTGGGCTTGAGCTGTTATAAATAGTATCAAAGGCAGACACTGAGCGGTGTACCAGCGAGGACACTGGGTCCCCAAAGAGGGTGGATTGTGAGATCCCACATCGGTTGGAGAGGAGAACGAAACATTGCTTATAAGGGTCTCTCTAGCAGACGCGTTTTAAAACCTTGAGGGGTAGCTCGGAAGGGAAAACCCAAAGAGGACAATATCCGTTAACGGTGGGCTTGGGCTGTTACAAATGGTATCAGAGCCAAACATTGAGCGGTGTATCAGCGAGGATACTAGGCCCCTAAGGGGTGTGGATTGTGAGATCCCACATCGGTTGGAGAGGAGAATGAAGCATTCCTTATAGAATTTATTGACCGTACTTATAGTGCTTTCCTTATTAATTGGGAAGTAATTAACCTTAGAAATAGTTTCATGTTAAAGTATGAAATTGTTTTAAACTGATTGCAAGTTCTTAAAATTTTATGTGGTGCAGTTTCTTCAACGAGTATTTAGCATTGACACCATTGTCAAACCTCTTCCACCAGCCATGGCGTACAATGCTTCCAGGAACTTGCACTTCTTCACTCGCATTTTCACACAGTTCTTTGGTATGTATTTCCTCATTTCTTTTTTCTTTTGTAAGTTCGGATTTGCACTCCACTCGAGCACGAAATTAAACAAGCGTACGTATAGGACTTTTTTACGCCCGCAATGGACCATAATTCATACTTCTAATAGGACCAATACTTTGTTTATCATGAGATACGTGCTGATATGAACCAAGGTATCAATCATACAAAATAAACTTGAAGGAACTTGAAGGAAGATGTTGTGCAAATTATCACATTTTGGAATTGGAATTGAAAAGAATAGAGTTTTTATTTTAGCTTTGTTGAGAGCTAAGCTTTTACTTTGCAAATTCTCGTATTTAGAACTTGCATGCTAGAGTCATTCAAGTGATATTGATCAAACCTCTTGTGGAATGATTTGAATCACGGTTTATAAACGAGTTTTCTTTACTCTTGATCTTGATAATGAAGGTAATCCGTTCTAAAACTATCCCTTGGGTTGATTCTATATTACATGTTGCATTACCATTGACAATGTTAATGAAATCAACGGTTGCCATTATTCAATGAAATCAACTATTATTCAATGAAATCAACTATTTAGAACTTGCATGCTAGAGTCATTCAAGCGGTATTGATCAAATATCTTGTAGAGTGATTCGAATCACGAGTTTAGAAACGAGTTTTCTTTACTCCTGCTCTTGATCGTCAAGATAATCCGTTCCAAAACTTTCCCTTGGGTTGATTCTATATCACATCCTGTATTACCATTGACAAAATGAAATCAACTGTTTAGAACTTGCATGCTAGAGTCATTCAAGTGGTATTTGATCAATCCTCTTGTGGAGTAGTTCGAATCATGAGTTTAGAAACGAGTTTTCTTTACTCTTGATCTTGATCATCAAGGTAATCCGTTCCAAAACTTTCCCTTGGATTGATTCTATATTACATTTTGTATTACCATTGACAATGTAATGAAATCAATTGTTGCCATTATTCGATGTTTTGTTCGTTAACACATCTGATCCCCCATACCAGACCCTGAAGGTATTGCAAACGCTCAGAAATCACTTGGACTCGGACAGGAAGAGAAAGATCGCCGTGTTCGTTAAGTGGAGAAGAAAGGGAAATGACTGGGGACTTTGATGTATTTGGGAAGCATTATGCATAATTTTTGTTCAACTTCAAGTTTAATTACATTTGTTGGGTTTGTAGAAAATTTACACTCAAAGAAAACTGTTGCTACAATGAGAATCTATTCCTGTTCAGATCTCTGGGTATCCCCATGCCAGTAGCCCCATTTGTTCAACAGGTTCAGCTGAGTTTAGTATGATTCCTGTTCAGATCTCTGGGTATCCCATGCCTTGCTGACTGACACTCGTTCCTTTCTACAATCGATGTGGTACCCCCCAATCTACCTCTTTTGGAGCCAGTTTTCTTGCTGGCAGATATTGTCCTCTTTGTGATTTACCTTTTCCTTAAAGTTTTTAATACGTGTCTGTTTAGGAGAGGTTTTCACCGTCTTATAAAGAATGTTTCGTTTTTCTCCCCAACTGATGTGGGATCTCATAATCCACTTCCCTTCGGGGTCCAGCGTCCTCGTTGATACTTGTTCCCTCTCCAATCAATGTGGGACCCCCCAATCCACCCTCTTTGGGGCCCAGTTTCCTTGCTAGTACACCATCTCGTGTCCACCCCCTTTTGGAGTTCAGTCTCCATGCTGACACATCGCTCGGTGTCTGGCTCTGATACAATTTTTAACCACCCAAGTTTACTGCTAGCAAATATTGTTCTCTTTGGACTTTCTCTTCTTGACTTTTCTCAAAGTTTGCGCTAGGGAGAGTTTTCCACACCCTTGTAACATAACCCTTATATGAATGTAGAAACCTCTCCCTAGCAAACCCATTTTAAAACTATGAGACTAACGACGATATGTAACAAAACAGATAATATCTGCTAGCGGTGGGCTTAGGTTGCTGCACAACATGACTCTGATACCACTAATAGGAACAACAAACATCCACAATTATCCACTTTGAGCATAAACTTCCATGACTTTAGTTTTGATTTCCCCAAAATACCTCGTTCCAATGAAGATAATTTCTCTTACTTATATACTCACGATCCTTAATTAGCCAACTTCTCTTACTTATATACTCACGATCCTTAATTAGCCAACGTGAACTCCAACCGTTCCTTTATTCTTAAACTTCCTCAACGTTATATATACATCGTCTTTCTACAAAACCCAAAAAAAGTAGACATATTGCATCCAACACACAAGCATGTATATGCTCACAAGTTCTTAGATATCAAGATTGGCAAGCTGTTGTATGTTAAAAGGGTAAGCAACGGACATGTCGCCATTGAAAGCCCTTCTTGCCATGATGATATTCACTCTCTCAGTTGGATGAAACGCATCCCAAAACACATACTGGTCTCGATTCAGACAAGGCATTTGGTATGGAAGACATGTTATCTGTCCCCTGTTCCTCCCAATCCCACAGCACCCTCGATCCGCCACTGTGAATCCTACGTTGTACAATCAAACATCCTTGTTTTAAAAACCTTAATCATAGTATAAACATAACCAAACTTGTCTCAAACCACAGTACCATAAGCTCTAGGATTTGCAAGGATATCGCCGTTCATACGAGCAATATTAACGTAAGTGAACCTCGAACCGGGAAGATTGGCATTCAAGTTTCCGATCATTACTCTAACGTTCGCGTTGAAATCTCGAACGAGCTGGCTTACTTCTTCCGAGCATCTTCCATCGGAGCTTCGAGCTAATACGTTGGGAATGCACTCCATTGTTCCGATGCCGGGGATTATGAACTTCCGAGCTCCGAGGTTGTAAAGCCTCTATAACATACATAGGTTCTAAAAGTCAGAGAAAATAGACCCTTATAAGATAAGAGAGGCAGTGAGGATCTTACACTGAGTTGCTGAGTGTACTGTTGGGTCAAGAGATCGGCGAACTGTCGGCTATTGTATTGAGATCTGGTAGGATAATTAGGCATTAGATAGTTGTTAAGGTAGTCGTTACTGCCCATACCAACGAAGAATATGCAGCGAGCCACCACGGGAGCCACCGTGGCAGCGCCCAGGTTGCCGGTTATTTGATCCAACGTGTTCTCGAAGTTCCTTATTTGTTGATTGAAAGGTATGCGACCGATCTGCATCAGGACGTTATGCATATGTCTTAACTAATTAAGTTATGATTGAATTGACTTAGATTTTGAGTGATCGCTTACAAAGTTTCTTCCCGTAATATCGAGGATTCCCGAAGCAGCCGACGCATAATTTAGTCCACGTAGCGGTCCGGTTGTTGGAGCTGCGCTCGGAGGAATTAAGGGAAGTCCTAGGAGCTTGGCTGCACAAGTTATTCATACAACCCAAATATATCTTTAATCAATACACCAATTCTGTAAAGAAACTAATGAAAAGTTCAAGCTTACTCCCAAAATCAAATAGAAAGTTGAAAACAAGGTTTATAACAAGTCCATAGATACACACACACATATATATATATATATAAAATAATGTTTGATAACATATTCGTGGGTAGGTTCGATCGGGTTTAGACAATTTTTTTACGAAACTTAATTGTTCAAGTTGATATTTTTTCAACCCGAGTAACCAGAACCAACTTAACCCAATTACTGGAATTGCTAATTTTTTCAATTCAAATAACTCGCACCAATGAAATTGAGTTGGGTTGGTAAAACATCTATTTATTTACTTTTAAATATTTAATTAAGATTTATAATTCAAATAAAATATATATTTTGAAAAATTAACTTCCAAACCATAAAAAGAATTATCTTTGGTGGAAAAAAATAATAAAATAATTATGAAATTACATATAAAATATATATATATATATATATATATAATTGTATCATAATTAAAAAAATGTAAATTCGAGTTGGTTTAATGAGAGAAATTCATAAAACCATCCTTCCATAAAATTTTCATTTATGTACGAATTGAGTTGGTTGATCAAATTTTTTCGATAATCGAAATTTTTGAACACGAATTTGAGCGAATTTATAAAACAACTGTTCCATAAAGTTTTTTCGTTTATTTGAACTCAACCCAGATCGTACAAATTGGGTTAGGTTGATCGAATTTTTCAAGAAATCGAAATTTTTGAACACGAATTTATAAAACAACAATTCCATAACGTTTTTTTCGTTTATTTGAACCCAACCCAGATAGTACAAATTGGGTTAGGTTGATCGAATTTTTCAAGAAATCAAAATTTTTGAACACGAATTTATAAAACAACAATTCCATAAAGTTTTTTCGTTTATTTGAACCCAACCCAGATCGTACAAATTGGGTTTGGTTGATCGAATTTTCCTAACACGGGTTCGAGAGAAAGAGACAAAAAAACATACCTATTTCATCAACAATAGTGTATCCATTGGAGAAACGACCAGTTGGGCCATCAGCAAAATCAATACCATAAGGGAAATAGTTAGCTCTTGCAAACGTCGGAAGATTGTTATTATTCCCATTATCAATCAAAGAGTCTCCAAATATGAACATGGCAGGCACCATCGCCGGCCTCCCTCCGCCGCCGTCCGTACTACCATTCTGGCTGAAAGCCGCCGCGGCCGCCGCCACAAGTAGCAGCACCAAAACAGGCAACAACATTGATGAAAACCTCAACTCAGCCATGGATGAATTATTTTTGTTATGAGTTAAGGGATTGGTGTATTTATAGGATGAACAAAGCGGTGGGTTGCAGAAGAAATAAATGAACCCATCTGTCCATGGCCTTTGCATGGAAGTAATTAATGTGAGTTCATCATCTTGTGCTTGCCAACTTGGGTACTCCTTAGCTATGTCCGCCATGTTGCAACATCCGGAACGGTGTACACGGACATGTTAGAAATCACGACCTCAATAATGGTTTGATATTATCGACTTTGAGCATAAGCTCTCGTAGCTTTGCTTTTGGTTTCTCCAAAAGGCCTCGTATGAATGAAGATAGTGTTTCTTACAACCTCTTAATCAGTTCAGGTGGGACTCCTCTCCCAACCATCCTCAACAAATTCAAAGGAGTATTCGAAATCCTATTTCTTAAGAAAAAGTTAAAGAATATTGTTAGTTTTGTTGGATGAAAGTCCCACGTCCACTCATTTAGAGAAGGATCATGGATTTATAATCAAGGAATTCTATCTCCATTGATATGAGGCTTCTTGGAGAAGCCCAAATCAAAGTCACGAGAGCTTATGCTTAGGTGGACAATATCATACCATTGTGGAGAGTCGTATTCATCTAACATGGTAACAGGGTCATGCCCTAAACTTAGTCATGTCGATAGAATCCTCAAATGTCGAACAAAAGTACTGTGAGCCTCGAAGGCATAGTAAAAAATGATTAAGACTCCAAAAGAAAAGGAGTCGAGCTTTTAGAGATTATGCTCAAAGTGGACAGATTAAAGGGAGGTGTTGGATGAAAGTCCCACGTGGGCTAATTTAGGGAATGATCATGAGTTTATAATAAAAGAATACTATCTTCATTTGTACCTAGCTTTTAGAGATTATGCTCAAAGTGGACAATATTTACCACTGTGGAGAGTCATGTTCAACTAACATGGTACGAGGGACATGCCCTAAACTTAGCCATGTCAATAGAATTCTCAAATATCTAATAAAAGTATTGTGAACCTCGAAAGCTAGTCAAAAAATGACTAAGACTCCAAAAAGAAAAAGGAGACGAGAATCGAATATTTTTATAATTTAGTTCTATTTGAGCTAGGAAGAAGGTTGAGAATTGAAATGATGGATAGCAGCTGGGTTTTGAAGTTCCCAATCCAGAAGGAGTCAACAGGGTGAGTGAGTATTAAATTCATGGTTATTGATATCTATTACCATTCAACAGTGTCCTAAACTTCAGAAAGCATTGAAGTCAGTCAACTACTTGGGTAAAGACCAATCCCCTCTTAACCCACCACGTTATCCAACTGAGACCTTAATTAGAGATAGGTTTTGATGAGCTATATAAGTGTAATGTTCGAGGTCAGCGCCAATCTGCTCTCTCTTAGATGTACAATGTAACGACCCTAAATTTCTCTATTTAACTTAAGGCCGCTACTATACATTTAATCTTGAACATTTAATGTGAAACTAACTTTATTGAGTCTTCTCATAAATTCAACATTAATTTCATACTTTGTTTATTACCTTCGGATAAACAAGTACATAATAAAGAAAAAATACAAAAATAAAATGTAATTCATTTTCTACACACGGCCCACACGTGCGAGAATGGACTCACTAGTCGGTTTGCACACCGCTGGACCCCTTTTCTTGTCGGATAAGCATACTCTGGGAGCTCTCTATGTTGGACACCTGTTTGAAGTAGTAGCCGTCACGGCAGCATTATGTAAAACATAATGGTCGTTCTCCTATCTAGTAGTGTACGCGTTCGTACCATCGTGAAGGAATATGGATATCCCCCAATGCAAGAGCACACATTAATGCTTGAGGTCCCAATGCATGAACAAAGTGCAGTAGTATTCTACAGAGTATCTCGTAATCTCTTTTCAATTGGCATCAATAAAGAGTGCAAGTGTTTCTCAGAAACAGTTGTGCTCAATAGACTGGTATCAGAGCACGTTAGTATAAATTGTCTAATCTCTTTGAATTCTTAGTATGCTCTGTGGTTGTAGCTGTATCTGATCTTCCACATCAGAAACGATTCCTTGAAATTATTAGTGAGTGAGTTTTTTTTGTGTCGTGAGTAGTACTAGGGTATAGCTAACACGATGAGTGATTTTTAAATCATTGGAGGAATCAAGAAACTTAGCAACAACGCAACTACAACATGTGGGCAACATGCATGATGTTCTATTTACAATGACAGAACTTTTGGGAGGTCGTTGGTGGCAGTGAAACTACGCCGCCAGAGGAGGATTCTAATGGCACCTTACGAAAATAGAGAATCAAAGCAGGCAAAGTAATGTTTGCCTTGAAGACCACAATTGTAGAAGAGATGTTAGAACACATTTGAGATGACAAGTCACCGAAAGAAATATGGGACACGTTCGTAATGTTGTTTTCAAAGAAGAACGATACGAGGCTACAACTTTTGGAGAACGAATTGTTATCAATCTCACAACGTGACATTACGATTACTCAGTATTTTCACAGGAACAAGTTGATCTATTGGGAGATTACTAAATTAGACCCCAAGTCTGTCATGGGAGAAGCTCAAATAAAGAGGATCATTATTTACGGATTGCGACCAGAATATAGAAGCTTCGAGAATGACCCCCTCAACCATCACTTGTAGAGTTTGAGAATTTGTTAGCAAGTCAAGAAGCCATGTTCAATAGTGTTATATTGTAAACTATTTTTTTCGTTGACTTCACAAACATGTTTTGTACTTTTAAGATTTTTAATATCAGTTCTACCGTTTATATTTGAATTTAATTCCTTGTGTCTTCTGTTTTACAAAATTCAAAACTTTTATCACATTTTTTACCCTCGAGTCTATGTGGCAAGCAATTCAAACCTTCGAAAAACTAATTGTTACACGAGCTCAACCCATTTATGAAAGTTTAAATGAAACCCCAAAGAACTCTTTATAATAGCTGCAAATTGAAGGTGCATGTGATCACTTAGAATTGAAGCTTTTCATTGATCAAGTGTTATGAATGCCTTTTCTCAATAACAATTGGAGAAAATCAACTAAAGAAAATTTTGAAGTTATCGATAATAATAGGAGAAACCACATTCAAAATTCTAGAGCAACCAAACCAACCACAAAACGTGCGTAAAACAACGACACCAGTGAGCAAAATCACAACAACAAGAACGATCACCTTCATCACTGGATTGATATATTTTTGAATGAATCTCTTCGCTTTCATCGTCCAGCAGCTTTCATAATAACTATTGATATCTTTAACGATTTGAATCTCAGCCATGTTCTTGATTCTACACGAGTTATCACTATGTTGGTGAAGCTCCAACACATTTCTTAGCCCATCAAACAGTTCCACTACTTTTTCTTCACTTCCCGAGTGCCTCTTAATAATGCTTGCTTCTTTCAATATCTTGACATCTTTAGTTGTTGTTATCAACCCACTCATCAATGCTACATAATTGCTAAAGCATGGCGGGTTTAGTTTAGTCGCTACTTCGAACGCCACTAGATTTTTTAATACTACTTCTGAGAAGGCATTAATGGTGATCGTCGGCAACTCTAAACAAGATTTTCTAGATTCTTGCTCGAACCTTGTCAAAAGAATATGAATAAATAGTTAAATTACCAACCAACCCAAAAATTTATTTAAGCTACGTAAGTATAACAACCTAAGCTCACTGCTAACAGATATTGTCTGCTTTGGCTCGTTACGTATGGCCGTCAGCTTCACGATTTTAAAACGAATCTGCTAGGGAGAGGTTTCCACACCCTTATATGGAATGCTTCGTTCCCTTCTCCGACCGATGTGGGATCTCACAATCCACCCCACTTGGGGACCTAGAGTTCTTGCTGGCACACGGCCCGATGCTGGCTCTAATATCATTTTGTAACAGTCCCAGCCCATTACTAGTAGATATTGTCTTTTTAGCTGGTTACGTATCGTGGTCAGCCTCACGATTTTAAAACGCGTCTGCTAGGGAGAGATTTCCACACTCTTATATGGAATGTTTCGTTCCCTTCTCCAACCGATGTGGGATCTCACAATCCACCCCCTTTGGGGACCTAGCGTTCTTGCTGACACATCGCTCGGTGCTGGCTCTGATACCATTTGTAACAGTCCAAGCCCATTGCTAGCAGATATTTTCTATTTTAGCCCGTTACGTATCGTCGTCAGCCTTATGGTTTTAAAATGCATCTGCTGGGGAGAGGCTTCCACACCCTTATATGGAATGTTTCGTTCATCTCTACAACCGATGTGGGATCTCACAACCCACCTCCTTGGGGACCTAGCGTCCTCACTGGCATACCGCCCAGTGCTAGCTCTGAAACCATTTGTAAAAACTCATGCCCACCGCTAGCAGATATTGTCTATTTTAGCTCGTTACATATCGTTCTCAGCCTCACAATTTTAAAACGCATTTGCTAGGGAGAGGTTTCTACATTCTTAAATGAAATGCTTCGTTCCACTCTCCAACCGACGTGGGATCTCACAATCCACCCCCTTGGGGACCCGACGTTCTCGTTGGCACATCGCTCAGTGGTGACTCTGATACCATTTGTAACACCTCAAGCCCACCGCTAACAGATATTATCTGTTTTGCCTCATTACGTATCGCCGTCAGTCTTACAGTCTTAAAACGCTTGTAGGAGAGATTTCGCACTCTTATAAAGAATACTTGAAAAAAAAAATTCTCTTATGATTTAACAAACCTGATGCTTTTATGGAAGGCCTTGTTGTTGCCTTCTAACTTGACTCCGACCCGTCTAAGCTGCTCGGCTGACGGGATCAACGGCAGGCCGTTCATATCCTCGCCAGTGGAAGAAGACGATGACCCAACTCTCCCATGTAAACCAAACAAGGCTTGGATCAAACCCACGGCTTCACAAAGCTGCTGTAAGAAGGGAATTTGAAGAACAGAACCCAAAACATTAAAAAGATCCAAAAGGAAATGATTACCAGAACATTCCATTCCAACAAGATCATCAATAATCGAACTTGTATCCATAATCAATAGATACAAAAAGTGAAGCAAATGATGGGATTGTTCAAGAATTTGGTATACATCAGTAGAGCCATTGTAACGCTTGAATTCACGAAGATCATGAGGAGGGAGCTTCTTGGGGGAAACAACCTCACAAAATCTGAACAACAAGATATGCAAATTGTTCCCAAAATTTTGTGGCAAAATTTTTTTGAGAACAAAAATTGGAATTTGATTCTCGAGCTTAAGAACATCATTCACTAACTCATTTTGGGTCATCAAATTTGCCTCAATTAGACAACCATACAACCTTTGTTCAACAAACCAAGGAAATGGAGAAGGGTAATAAAGTTGAGGATATGATCTTCTGATCTCATCTATTTTATCATTGGAAATGGCTAGAATTTGAACCAAAAACAACCCATCTATGAGCATAATCCAAGCCAAGGCCTCGGACCCGAAATCGAGAAATTTTTCGTAACAAGATCGGATTTTGATATCGAATTGCTCGAGATCAGCAGCGATTTGATGGAGTTGGGGGAGTTTGAATGATTCTATTGCATTGATTGCGTTATCGAGCTTGTGTAATTCCATTTGGTAGAGCTTGTTTGTGAAGTGGTGGTAAGGCCCAAGCGCAATGTGGCGAGGGAAGTAAGCTTGTGGCATGCCATTGGTGATGGAATGAGGCAGCTTGAAGATGGAAGTGGGCGTTTGTAAGGCTGTTTGGAGGGTATTTGGTTGGAGAAGTTGGGTGATATGAACAACCCAATGGGTTTCATGGGGTGTTTTGTGAAGCTCTTTGGAGTTGAAGGCCATGTTTTGGGGAAGAACGATTGCATTTAGGTTGAGATAAGAGGGAAGAGATTATAAAGTTGAATAAAATATCTTCTTATTGAATCATATCTTAATAAAATTATGGGAGTTATGGAAAAAGAAAAATCTATAACCAAATCTCTAACATATAAAAGCCTTTTCTTAGATCAAGATAATTAAATTAAGGACCCACTTTATTCTTCTTCCATGTGATGTCCGGGAGGAGAACAAAATACCCTTTATAAGTGTGTGGAAACCTTTCCCTAGCACATGAGTTTTAAAGCCTTGAGGGGAAACTCGAGAGGGAAAGTCTGAAAATGACAATATTTGCTAGCGGTGGGCTTGGGCCGTTACAAATGGTATTAGAGCTAGACATCGGACGATGTATCAGCCTTCTCGTTGTTCCCCGAAGGGGGTAAACACGAGGCGGTGTGCTAGTAAGGACACTGGGCCTTGAAGGAGGTGGATTTGGTGGTGGTCTCATATCGATTGGAGAAAGAAACGAGTGCCAACATGACACTGGATCTCGAAGGGAGGTGGATTGTGATGTCCCACATTGGTTGGAGAGGAGAACAAAACACCCTTTGTAGGGTGTGAAAACCTTGTTGGATTTCGATAATCGGCCAGGGAAATCACCGAGAGGATATTGTCGATAGGAGGTTGTTGGAAGAAAGATAAAATGCCTAAAATAAGAGAGAGAGAATGACTGAAAGTTTGACTGCTCTTGACCACTTGTTGGATTTCGATAATCGGCTAGGGAAATCACCGAGAGGATATTGTAGATAGGAGGTTGTTGGAAGAAAGATAAAATGACTAAAATAAGAGAGAGAGAAGGACTGAAAGTTTGACTGCTCTTCAAATGGGTTGTGAAATCTTGTAAACAGATTTCCTATTTAAATACAACCTATCCTAAAAATGGGTGGAGAGTGGCCAAAATCTGTGCCACTTCAAAAAAAAAAAGAGTGATACAACCTATCCTAAAAATAAAAGAGTGATACAACCTATCCTAAAAATAAAAATGGGTGGAGAGTGGCCAACTGAATCTGTGCCAAAGTGGTAAAAATGGGTGGAGAGTGGCCAACTGAATCTGTGCCAAAGTGGTATCGTAAAAATGGATTTCCTATTTAAATACAACCTATCCTGAAAATGGGTGGAGAGTGGCCAAAATCTGTGCCACCTATTTAAATACAACCTATCCTAAAAATGGGTGGAGAGTGGCCAAAATCTGTGCCACTTCAAAAAAAAAGAGTGATACAACCTATCCTAAAAATAAAAAATGGGTGGAGAGTGGCCAACTGAATCTGTGCCAAAGTGGTATCGTAAAAATGGATTTCCTATTTAAATACAACCTATCCTGAAAATGGGTGGAGAGTGGCCAAAATCTGTGCCACTAGAGTGATACAACCTATCCTAAAAATAAAAATGGGTGGAGAGTGGCCAACTGAATCTGTGCCAAAGTCTATCCTAAAAATAAAAATGGGTGGAGAGTGGCCAACTGAATCTGTGCCAAAGTGGTATCCTAAAAATGGGTGGAGAGTGGCCAACTGAATCTGTGACAGAGTGGTATCCTAAAAATGGGTAGAGAGTGGCTGAATCTGTGTCACTTCAAAAAAAAAAAGAGTGAAAATGGATTTCCTATTTAAATACAACCTATCCTGAAAATGGGTGGAGAGTGGCCAAAATCTGTGCCACTAGAGTGATACAACCTATCCTAAAAATAAAAATGGGTGGAGAGTGGCCAACTGAATCTGTGCCAAAGTCTATCCTAAAAATAAAAATGGGTGGAGAGTGGCCAACTG